>NW_006922271.1:1021785-1035267 GCF_000298275.1 Orycteropus afer afer | reverse complement strand
GCGATGATGGGCTCGAGTATAGCAGGGATTGTGGGGCTGGTGCGGGATCGGGCAGTGTTTCATTCTGCTGTGCATGGGGTCGCTATGAGTTGGAAACGACTCGACGGCACTTAACAACAACAACAACATGCAAGGATGGTTCAACATTAGAGAATCAATGAATGTAATCCATCACCACTCCTCAGAAGGAAGACGGGGCAATCTACTTGTGTAGTGATACTGTCTCAGAAACCCAAGGAGGGGTCGCTATGAGTTGGGTCTGACTCAACGGCACACACCAACAACAATCCATCACATAAATAAATAAAGTTTTTTTTAAATCACATGATCTTCTCAATTGATGCAGAAAAGGTATTTGATAAAGTCCAATGACCACTTCTGATCAAAACCCTCAACAAAATAGGAACAGAAAGGAAATACCTCACTATGTATGATAAAGAGCTTTTATACAAAACCAAAAGCCAACATTATTGTCATTGGATAGAGCATTGCCCTTGAACAGGAACCAGAGAAGGGTGCTCTTTATCAAAATTCTTCTTGAACATTGTATTGGAAGTCCTAGTTAGAGCAGTAAGATAAGAAAAGGAAATAAAGAGCATTCAAACTGGTAAGGAAGGTTAGTTCAAGTAATGTGTAAATAAAGAGCATTCAAACTGGCAAGTGGCAATTAAGGTTATGTGTCAGCTTGGCTGGGGCTGGTTTTGAGTGGCTGGCAGGCTGGAGGTTGTTATTCCCCATGATGAGACATGGCAGAAGCTGCTGTGAGCAGCTGAGTAGCTGCCACAGGGATGTGATGTGCTTCCAGGATATAAGAAGCACTTTGAGAAAGGTCTTAGCCTTTTGGGACATCTGGATTCTATATTCTGCCAAGTCTTCATTTCAGTGGCTGGCCATGTTGTCTGCTGATTTGAGACTGTTTCTGGACTTGAACTAGTGGTCTGCCACATCGATCGATAACTTTGAAACTGTGTGATTTTACTTGTCAATCTTGGGTTTGTCAGCCTCAGCAGCCAGCAGCTCTCTGAGTTAAGGGAAGCCTCCAGCCTCAGTGGGCCAAGAGCAAGAGGCAGAGCTGAAGCCTAAAGTCAAGGAGCTTTCATGCAGTGCTAGAGTTGGCACTTTGAACTCAGACTTCTAACCTCCTAAACTTCTAACCTTCTAAATCCCTGTTTGTTAAAGTCATACTTTTGTGGTATATCTGTTATAGCAGCACTAAAAAGAAAAAGCCAAACTCACTGCCATTGAGTCAGTCCTGACTCATAGCAACCCCTCCTTGGGTTTCCAAGGCAGTATCTCTACAGAAGTAGATTGCCCAGTCTTCCTTATGAGGAGTGGCTGGTGGGTTTGAACTGCCAGCCTTCTGGTTAGTAGTCAAGTGCCTTAGGCACTACACCACCAGAGACCAGAGTAAAGAGGTAAACCTATCCTTACTCACATGTAATATGACCTGAAACTAGAAAAATCAAAGATTCCACAAGAAAGCTACTGGAACTAATCGAAGGATACAGGAAAGTAGCAGGATACAAGATCAACACACACAAAAAAAAATCAGTTGGATTCCTCTACATCAATAAAGAGAACTTTGAAAAAGAAATCAGGAAAATAATACCATTTATAATAGCTCCTAAAAAGATAAAATACTTAGGAATAAATCAAACCAAGGACATAAAAACCCTACAAACATTACTGCAAGAAACCAAAAAAGACTTACAAAAATGGAAAAACATGTCATGCACATCAATAGGAAGATTTAACATTGTGAAAGTGCAATACTACTCAAATCAATCTACAAAACCCAATGCTATCAAGTTGATTCCAAGCCAAAGAGACTCTACAGGACAAAGTAGACTTGAGTCATACAGTTTTCAATGCTATAAATTTATACAGAAGCAGAATGCCTTATCTTTCCTCTAGAGAGCAGCGGATGGTCTCAAAATGCCAATCATTTCTGCAGTTGCCCAATACTTTAACCATAGTGCCACCAGATCTCCTAAAGATATAATGAAATTCTGATGCAAATTCCAACAGCATTCTTTATTCTTATACTTTTTTATCTACACTTAATTACTTTCTGGAACTTCTAATGGGATCAGGATAGAGTTGTCATTAGTCAATTAGAGCAATGCTTTGAATCAGGTAGTTTTGTGTGCATGGCAACAAGAATACTACCAGTGTTCTTTTTGCTGCTGATGTTACACTGTATGTGCCGGCATAATCTGGCAACAGAAAGACTTAATAAAACTTGTATTTTTAGGAAAAAAATAAGTTGAAATTTAGATCCTTGAGTACTATTTTGAGTGTGTGTATTGCTATTAATTTTATAATATATTTCTATCGGGTGCAAAAAGTTACTGGGTATGCAAACAGTGTGCTCTTGGCACTTGACTGCTAATTAGAAGGCTGGTGGTTCAAACTCACCAGCCACTCCTTGAAAGGAAGGTTGGGCAATCTAATTCCGTAGTGATACCGCCTTGGAAACCCAAGGAGGGGTTGCTATGAGTCAGATCTGACTCAACAGCAGTGAGTTTGGTTTTTTTAGTTTACTAACCAAAAAGTAGGCATTTTCAACTCACCTAGTGACACTGCAGAAGAAATTCCTAGTGACCTACTTTTGTGAACATTGCAGCCAAGAAAACACTGTAGCACACACAGTTCTACTCTGTAAACAAATAAGGCAGCTATGTATCTAAGCCCACTCTATGGCAACTAACAACAACTGTCTCAGTGGGCCATCTGTATAAAAATAGACAAATGTAGTTTAGTATATGTTGTTCTAAATGAGTTCAGACAGGTTCCAGGATTTTATACAAGCTGGAAGATGATAAAATATTTATAGAATTTTGCTATGAATCATTTTCACGCTTACTGGTAATTAATGTATTGAATCAATAAACCAAAAACAAACTCAGTGCTGTCGAGTGGGATCTGACTCAGAACAACCTCTCCTTGGGTTTCTGAAGCGGTATCACTAATGGAAGTACATTGCCCAATCTTTCTTCCAAGAAGTGGTGTGTGGATTTGAACCTCCAGCCTTCTGGTAAGTAGCCATATGCCTTAGGCACTACACCACCAGAGCTCCCATTGAATCAATAAATAGCTTATTTTAATACTATAAAAATAAGATTTCTGGCACGATGATGGAATATGCAGATAAGCTACACATCTGCAACAAAGAAATGAGAAACCAACTGAAACATACACAGAAGATAATCTTAGAACCCTGAGCTTTGAAGGGAATGATAAAGAAGTGGATTAAATACCAATTATTAGAAGAACATTGATGAAAACAGTGAATAAAGAGACAAATGGAGCTGTAGACTGTCAGCTGTCTTGACAGCTTGGCCTATTTGAATATTTATAAGAGGCATTCTGATCTGGGAAACAACCTAAGAATCAGCTCTTTTGGCCAAGGTTTGTATGGAAAACTGAACTGGAGGCTGACGACTAGAAAGAAAAACAGTGAAGAAGGAGACAAACAGAGCTGTGGACTGCCAGCTGTCCTGTGGGCACAGCCATTTTGAATATTTGCAAGAAAAGTGGTCTGGTGAATATTTATAAGTGGTGTTCTGATTAGGACAGCTACCTTAGAACAGGTTGCATTTGCCAAGAACATCATGGGCAACTGTACTGGAGGCTGACAACTAGAAAGGTGTGATATTTCCCCTGTCACTACTATACTCTACACCCTCTTGGTGAATGGAGGTGTGGCCATCCCGTCTCCACCCACTTTCTAGACCAACAGGAATTTTATCCCAGCCTGTGTGCCCTGATAGAGCATTGGTGGCCTGCCTTGCCCCCGCAGTCTTGTTATTGTTTTTAAATTATTCTTTTATTCTTTCTCCTTCCTTCCTTTTTATTTTTTTTTTTTTTTCTCTTTCCATTCCCTGCTTTTTTTTTTTTCCTTCCTCTTCTCATTTCCTGGTTCTCCTTTTTTCTTTCATTTCTTTTTAGTTCTTCCTATCCCTTATTTTTCTTCTTTGCAGTTTTCTCATTTTCTCTTTACTATTCTTTACTCTTGCTCTTTTCTCTCATTCCCTCACCACCCTCAAGATATTGTGGGGTTTATTTCTCTTGTCTCTTTTTTTTCCTATATTTTTATCTTTTTTTCTTTTCAGTTTTCAACTTTCCTTTTTTTGCATGATTGTCCTGCTTGTTTATGTTTTGTGTTCCCTCGTTTTTATTTTATTTATTTATTTATTTATTAAAATATTTTTGTTTAACTGAGTGGGAGACAGAAACGGTTCACACACAAGCCAACCATACCTGTACCTCCTGCAGCTCCACCCACTCACTCAGGGCCATCATTTGCTTCTTCACCAATTGATCAATGATAGACAGCAGCCAATACCAGCCCGACTCACCCTCAACTGCTCTTCAGGAACAGCTAACAGAGATCTGTGCACACACTCTCATTCTGTGTCATATCCACCAGGAGACAGGTGGTAAGAGCCTAAGTTCTGCCAACTAGCAAATAGAGGAGCACAGTATCCTGCTCACACAGATATATCAAATAATAATAATAATAATAAAAGAGAGAAAGAAAAAAAAAAACCTTAGGCAAAACACACTAACATACCAACACCAATTAAAATAAACACAATAGTATAACAATGGCTAAGAGACAACTGACCATCCCAGTCCACACAGTGAAGCAAGATAAAGTAATACAAACAAGGGATCAGGATACAGACCCAGAAAACACCCCTGAGGAAGAAGCCACATTCAACTCCCTGATAAAGACTTCCAAAGAATTATATTTAGGTTTCTTCAACAGATTGAGAGACAGATCAAGAAAAACACTGACAAAATATGGGAAAACACAGACAAAACTCTAGAATTATTGAGGAAAACAATAGAAGAAAAAATTAAAAAAATGAAACAATACAAAAACAACAAATAGAAATCCAGAATATTATTAATAACATTTCAGAAAATGATAACACACTGAATGGGCAAAGGAGTAGAATCAAATCAATGAAATACAGAATAAGGCAAAGACCTCAGTACCAATTTGTTAAGGGATCAAACAAAATGAAGAAAGCCTAAGATTCATGTGGGATGCTATCTGGAAGAATAACCTACATGTAATCAGAATTCCAGAACAGAAAAAAACAAATAAAGCCACAGAGACAATTGTCAAAGATTTATGGGAAGAAAATTTACCTAATACAATGAAGACAAGAAGATGTTCATTCAAGAAGTTTCAACAAATCCCAAACAGGAGAGACACCAGAACATATCATAATCAAGCTCACCAAAACCAAAGACAAGAAAGAATTCTGAAAACAGCACAAGAAAAATGAAAAGTTACCTACAAAGAGTAACCAATAAGACCTTCTTATTATCATCCAAATGCATTGTCCACTATATCACCAGAGCTCCTTAGGGCATTTTCAGATAAAAAGAAATTAAGGCAATTTGGTAAAACCAGGCCAACTGTAAAAGAGATGCTAAACAGGATCCTTCAGACAGATAACCAAAAACAGCCGACAACAACTGATGATTAACACACATGATAACATAACCCAGAAATCAACACAGTGTTACAGAAATATGCAAAGGAAAATAAGTTACAAGACTTTAAATAGGGAACCAGACACATTAATTGCTAACTGAAGACAACTACAAACCAAAAAGAGAGAATAAATAGTGTAGGTAAAAAACTTCCAAATGGTGGGGAAGTCAAGTTGATTGCAAGATGGAACAAACTGTTCTGAACTTGGCAAAAAAATTATAAATCACAGGGAACCTCCAAAAAAAAAAAAAAATAATAATAAAGCTTCACATCAAAATAAAAGAGGAGAGGCACAAATACTTAACAAATATTAAAATAATCGCAACACAGTAAATGACAATGAAATTAATAAATAAAATGAGCTCAGCATAGAAAATTAAATGGATTAAAGAAATCGGCAATACCACACACATACAAAGAAAAAAACATAATGAATTGATAGTAATAAATTCATACTTGTTGATAATTATACTGAATGTAAATGCCAATGGATTAAATGAGACAGAGAGTTGTACACTGGATAAAACATGACCTATCAACATGCTACCTACAAGAGACCCACGTTAAACATAAAGACAAAAATGTGGTTGTTGATATGTTCCATCAAGTTGGACATGACTCACAGTGACCCCTCCTTGGGTTTCCTAGGCAGTATCATTACAGAAGTAGATTGCCCAACCTTCCTTCAAAGGAGTGGCTGGTGGGTTTGAACCGCCAGTCTTCTGATTAGCAGTCAAGTGCCTTAGGCATTATGCCACCAGAGCTCCTAAGACAGAAATTGACTGAAAAATCAAAGGTTGAAAAAGATATATCATGCAAATGGCCCTCAATAAAGAGCAGGAATAGCAATATTAATTCCTGATAAAACAGATGTTAAAACAAAAACCACTGTAAGAGACAAGGAAGGACATTATACAATGACTAAAGGATCAATTGAACAAGAGAACATAATCATAATAAATATCTTTATCTATAATAAATATCCAATGAAAGAGCCCCAAAATACATAAATCAGATGTCAATGGAATTGTAAAGATAAATAAATGACTTCATAGTAATAGTAGGAGAATTTAATATACAACTCAATGAAAAATAGAACAACTGGAAAGAAACTCAAGAAAGACACAGCACTAAACAGTACAAACAATTTAACCTTATAGATATCTACAGAGTACTTCACCAAAAAACAACACAATATACATTCTTTTCCAGTGCATAAGGAACATTTTCCAGGATAGACCATATGTTAGGCCCCAAAGCAAGTCTCAATAAATTTAAAAATATTGAAATACTGCAAAGCATCTCCTCAGATCACAATCTATAAAATTGTTGTTGTTGTTGTTTGCCGTCGAGTCGGCCCCGACTCATAGCAACCCCTCCTTGGGTTTCCGAGGCAGTATCACTACGGAAGTAGGATTGCCCAACCTTCCTCCTGAGGAGTGGCTGGTGGGTTTGAACCACCAGCCTTCTGGTGAGCAGTCAAGTGCCTTAGGCACTATGCTACCAGAGCTCCAGTCAACAATAGAAAGACCAATGGAAAAAGAGTAAACACATGAGAACTGAATAACACATTTCCTAAAAACAACTGGGTAATAGAAGAAATAGAAAATGAAATAAAAAATTTCCTTGAATCAAATGAGAATGAAAACACAGCATACAAAAATATTTGGGACACAGCCAAAACAGTGGTCAGAGGGCAATTTATAGCAATAAATGCACGCATCAAAACAGAAGAAAGAACAAAAATCAAGATCTTAACTCAGCCTGTTCTACAATTAGAAAAAGAACTTAAAACAAAACAAAACAAAACAAAAAAACCTACAGTGACCAGAAGAAAGGAAATAATAATGATTTGAGCAGAAGTATAGAAAATAAACAGAAAAAATCAATAAGACTAGAACCTGGTTGTTTGAAAAGTTCAATTAAATTGATAAACCTCTGGCAAACTTAACAAAGGAAAAGATGTAAATAGCATGAATAAGAAATGAAATGGGTGATGTCACAACAGAACCAACCAAAATTAAAAAGTTAACATCAGCATACTATGAAGAACAATACTCCAAAAAATCGAAAACCTAGAAGAAATGGACAGATTTCTAGAAACACGCCACTTACCTAAACTAACACAGACGGAGGTAGAAATTTGAACAGACCCATAAGAAAGAATGAATTGAACATATTATTTAAAAATTACCAAGAAAAAAAAGGCCTGGCCCAGACGATTTCACAGGGGAATTCAACCAATCATTCAAAGAAGAGCTGACACCAATCCTACTCAAACTATTCCAAAACACGGAAAAGGAGGAAATCCTCCCTAATTCATTTTATGAAGCAAGGATAACCCTGATGCCAAAACCAGATAGATACCACTAAAAAGGGAAAATTGCAGACCAATATCCTCATGAATACAGACACAAAAATCTTCAACAAAATCCTAGCCAATAGACTCCAACAACATATCAAAAAAATAATACATCATGACCAAGTGGGATTCTTACCAGCTATGCAAGGATGATTCAACATTAGAAAAACAATCAATGGAATCCATCATATAAGTAAAATAAAGGAAAAGAAACACAAGGTCATATCAATGGATGAAGAAAAGGAATTGTTGGATAAAATCCAACACCCATTCCTGAGAAAAATTCTCAGAAAAATAGGAATAGAATGGAAATTCCTCAGCATAATAAAGGGCATATATGCAAAATCAACAGCCAACACTATTCTCAATGGAGACAGACTGAAACCATTTCCCTCGTGAACAGGAACCAATGATGCCCTCTAGCACCATTACTACTCAACATTGTATTAGAAGTCCTACCTAGGGCAATAAGGCAAGAAAGGGAAATGAAAGGCATTGAAATTGGTAAGGAAGAAGTAAAACTATCCATATTTGCAGATGAGATGATCCTATCCATAGAAAGCCCAGGAGACTTGGCAAGAAACATACTGGAACTTACTGAGTGATTTAGCATAGTGATAGGATACAAAATCAACATCCAAAAATCAGTTGAATTGCTCTACACGAGCAAAGAGATCTCTGAAAAAGAAATAAGGAAATCAATAGTATTTACAACAGCTACCAAAAAGATAAAATACTTGGGAATAAATCTTACTAGGAATGCAAAAGATCTACTCAAAGAAAACTACAAAAGACTATTTCAAGAAACTATAAAAGATCTACATAAATGGAAGAACATACTATGCTCATGGATAGGATCATTGAACACTGTGAAAATGTCATTTTTACCTGTTTTGGTTTTCTATGGCTGCTATAACAGACATACCACAAATGTATGGCTTTAACAAACAGGGATTTATTCTGTTACAATTTAGGACTCTGGAAGCCCAAGTTCAAAGTGCCACTTCTTGGGGCTGCATGAAGGCTCCTCAGCCTCATGCTCTGCCTCATGCTCCCAGCCCACTGAAGCTGGAGGTGTCTCTTAACTTAGGCAGTTACTGGCTGCTGAGGCTGACAAACCCAAGGTCAACAAGTAAAATGGCATAGTCCCAAGATTATTAAGCAACACAGCAGGCCACCAGTTCAAGTCCAAAAACAGTACCAAGATCAGCAGGCAACATGGCAGGCTGCTGAATGAAGATTCGACTAAATGCACGGTCCAAGCATGCCAAAAAGCAGACAACATCCCTAAGGCAGCTACTCAGCTGCTCACAGCAGACTCCACCATGGAGGTGATTACCAGACTCATCATGAGGAATAACAACATCCAGCTGCCCAGCCACTCAAAACCAGGCCCAGTCAAGTTGACTTATAACCTTAACTATCACACTACCCAAAACAATCTATACATTCAATGCAATTCCAATCCAGATTCCATCACCGTTCTTTAAAGACATGGAAAAAGCAATCACCAATTTTATATGGGCAGAGGGGAGAGGGTCCCTCATTAACTTTTGTTCCTTTCTGCCTTATTGTGCATGTCCGGGGGCCATTGTTAATTTACAAGTTGTTTCTAAAACACTTCCTTTCTCCCCTATTGTGTATGTCTGTGGGCCAGAGTTAATTTATAAGTTGTTTCTAAGACACTTTTAGCATGTCTATCGCCTGCAGGAAAGAATGTTTTCCATTTAGTTCTTTAAGGAACTGAATACTCATCTGTCAGGGTGGGGAAATAGTTGGGGGGTAATTTAGTTTACTTATCTATTCCCATCCGGGTACCAGGGTGGGGAAATAGTTTTTACTTTACTCGGTTTCAATTCCCCCTTAGAATAGATACTGTTACACATTCTTGGGGAACACTTTACTCGGTTTCAGTGTCACTACGGAAGTAGATTGCCCAACCTTCCTTCCGAGGAGTGGCTGGTGGTTTTGAACTGCCAGCCTTCTGGTTAGCAGTCAAGTCCCTTAGGCGCTATGCAACCAGAGCTCCCGGGGCAAACTTAGGGGCCCTAATTTATGACATAAATAGATTTTCAAGCATAACCCAAAATGCACAAACAGCAGAAAATAAACAAGATGATTGGGACTAAATCCTTATATGCAGCAAAAGACTTCTCCAAAAGAGTAAAAAGAGAACCTACAGATTGGAAATAAATATTTGTCAGTGACATATCTCATAAGGGACTTATCTCTAAAATTTGTAGACATCTCCAACATCTCAACATCAAAAAGACAAAGAATCCAATTAAAAATGAGCAGAAGAAATGAACAGACACTTTACCAATGAAGATATGTAAGTGGCTAAAAAACACATGAAGAAAGGTTTGCAATCTTTACCCATTACAAAAAAAAAAAAAAACTCACTGCCATTGAATTGATTTGCCTCATGGCGATACCTCCTTAGGTTTCCAAGGCATAGTCTATGGAAGTAGACTGCCCAATCTTCCTTCTGCCCAGTGGCTGGTGGGTTTGAACCACCAGCCTTCTGGTTAACCATCAAATGCCTTAGGTACTACACCACCAGAAAGATGCAAATCGAAACAACAGTGAAATACCATCTCTTCCCATCACTAATAGCAAAGTTCAACAACACAAAATAACAAATGCTGGCAAAGATATGGAGAGATTGGGACTCTTATATACTGCATTCAAATTATTAAATGACACCATAAAAAGTTGGAAATAGGAATACCTTTTGATCTAGCAATCCTATTACTAGGTATTCATCCTAAAGAAGTGAGAGCCAGGATGTGGATATACATATGCACACCCCTGTTCATCACAGCACTATTCACAATAGCAAAGAGAGGGAAACAACCCAAGTACCCATCAAGGGAGTAACGGATAACCAAACTGTGGTACATAAACACGATGGGATATTATGTATCACTAAAGAATAATGTAGACTCCATGAAACACCACATCACGTGGATGAACTTTGAGGACATTATGCTGAGTGAAGTAAGTCAATCACAGAAGGACAAGTATTGTATTAGTTCACTATTGTAAAAAGTCAAGGAAAGGTTTGTACATGGAAGGAAATTTTTTGTTGTTTACCAGGGGTAGAAGGGGAGGAGAGGGAAAAATGCTGGATATGTTATATATATATATATATGTGTGTGTGTGTGTATGTGTGTATACATATACATATACATATATACATATATATACATATACATATATATATATATGTAAAAATATACACACACACACACACAAAATAGCTCAATTTCCATTATCCTGGTTTTTCTGCTACTGTCTCATAATTCTTATACATTGACTTTTAGATTACAAATAAATTTGTCTCAGGTAACCTGGCATATTATTTATTTGGATTTTAAGATATGAATGTATTTTAATTAGAGAAAAATCCTTTCATATTTCAATACATTTTTCTTAGGTTTGGCTTCCATTTTCCTTTGTAATTATAATTCTGATTGACAAAAATAAAGAACAGAATTCAGCAAACATTTTATGTACTTTAACTGTCACCACAATGGTTCTTATGGTGTGGTTGCCCTAATTAGAAACATCAGCATCACCATGGAAGTGGTTAGAAATGCCAATTCTCAAGCCCACCCCATACCCACTATATTAGAAACTAGGGGGTGGGGAGAGCAGGTACACAACCTAGATTTAAAGGCCCCCAGGTGATTGTGATATGTGTTAAGTTTTAGGATCCATAGTGCTGTGTTAGAATGTAAGGAGCTCTGGTGGCATAGTGCCTAAGGCACTTGACTGCTAACAAGAAGGCTGGTGGTTCTAAGCCACCAGTCACTCCGCAGAAAGAAGGTTGGACAATCTACTTCCATAGTGATAAAGCCTCAGAAACCCAAGGAGGGGTCACTATGAGTCGGGTCTGACTCGATGGCACGTAACAACAACAATATTATAATGTTTAATGAGAAGCATGATCATTGTATTTCTTTGTAATTGGTGAGATTTGCTGTTTTTATGAGATACTTTGTAGAAGAAAGTTAACTGGAAAAAAAAAAAGGTAGTAAAGAAGCAGTTAAGTTAATGACAGTATGAAGTAATACACCAAATAAGCAACATACAGTGTGTGAGTAATGTCCTCAGAACTTTGGGGAGCTCTGAAGGTCACATTGTAACCAGCCTTAGCTATTTGCTGCAAGGAGAGCCAGTTATTAGACAACAGGATGAAGTGAAAAGCCAGAGGTTTTAACTGAATATGGATACCTAAGGAGATAAGGGGACTGGGTCACCCAAAGACTGTCTTCCTGAGCTGAGAAAAGGTTAAGTTTTTTTGAAAGGGAATTGGGCAAGAGGTAGGGGGTTTGAGGAATGCTGATAATTCTTCCTTCTTGTTATTGGGATGAATTGTCTTTGCCTTGTGGTCTTTCTGTCATTCTTCTGGTAAATGATATAAATTGGGCCAGGTGTGTGTGGGGGGGTGGTTTCCCAAACCCCTCACACCTACCCTGAAAGATTAACTTTACAAGCAGAGGAGAATGTGGGAGTTGGAACACCCAGGCCTCCAAAGAAAGATGAGGAATGTGGCAGTGGGTGCACTCAGGTGGGGAGGCCTGAAGGCCTATAAGGAGAGAACAGAAAAATGTTAAAGCTTGGTCAAGATGGCTGTTCCCTTAGTCTATTTTACCCTCCAGGGTCTGTAACAACATGGAACTATAGTAACTACCATTTATGCTTCCAACCTCAAGGGAATGAACATGGTTTTAATTAGCTTTTCATCTTGCACAAGAAAAGCACATAAAGGAAACAGTGGACATCCTTATGTGATGTGCTATGTTTTCTGATTTAGATTCTTAAGTGTTTTAGATGTTAAGGGATATAGACAGCAGAGTAATTATGAAAAGCTTTTATGAAGAACAATATTTGGTTAAGTCTATAAATAAAGCTACGACTGTCTTAGTAGAGGGGATCAAATAGAACATTTCAATGTAGGAGAAATCATGAGTGCGGACCCATGACAAGAGAATGAAAGATCTAGATAAGACTGTTGAAGAAAATTGATTGTGGATTTTATCATTGTGATGATGGGGGAACGCTGCTGAAAATTTGAGATGGGCTATTGACCTTACATCTAATTCGCAAGAAGGGATGGTGGATAGTGTTCTGGAATTCTGCTAGCCCTCCTGCAATTGTCAGAAAAAAATTTTTTGCAAGTTTCTTCTATTATTGTTGTTTGTGTTTGTGAGTGTATTTTTTAAAAAATTATGTGTATGAATATGTTCTTTTCTGGATGAAGAGTTCCTAGTGTTTCTAGTATCAAAGATGTCTACTCTTCCCCAAGTATACACTCCAGTATACTGGTTTGAGAAATTAAAGCTTTTAAGGTTATAATTTGGGAATGTTAAAAGACAAGTTGTAGGTATCTAGCAGTGAATATATTTAGGCAGTAACAAAAAAATGCAGTTCTCTGTCAATGAAATTGTATTTGGGGACAATCAGCATGATAGTTTTAAGTATAGCAATAATGGAGTAACTAGGACCCACCAGCCACTCCTCGGAAGGAAGGTTGGGCAATCCTACTTCCATAGTGATACTGCCTCGGAAACCCAAGGAGGGGTCGCTATGAGTCAGG
>NW_006922271.1:1015100-1021362 GCF_000298275.1 Orycteropus afer afer | reverse complement strand
AAGAAAAAGAGTTCAGCCTCATATGCTGTTATGTCAACACAGGACAACTTTAGCAAAGCAGGGACTTCACAGAAGAAATGATCCACTTCTATGTGGCCACACAGTGGTATCTGAAGTGCCAAGGAGGACTGCAATACTGAGTTGCTAAAGCCACTAATCCAAGATGCAGCTGCCAACTGGAGGCAGAGCCTTTGGTTCATGAGGACTGAGTAATGGAGAGGCTGACAAATAGCCACAAACCTATCAAAGGACATGACGGCCAGGAGAAGACATTCAGTACAACCCAAAGCCAAAGAAATGAGAAGTTGGGCCACACAGCCACCATAACTAATTACCTTCCTGGTGCTGCATATGTTCACCAGCATTTGTGGAACTATACTCGTCGTGTAGCAAAGGTCCACGAGAGACAGATTGGTAAGAAAGAAGTACATGGGAGTATGGAGTTTGGGGTCCAGATGTGCCACAAGAATGATCGCCAAGTTGCCAAACATAGTCAAGATATAGGAAATCAGGAACACCACAAAGAGCGGAAGCTCCAGCCATGGTCGATCTGAGAAACCTAACAGGATGAACTCCCATGGGATGCTCTCATTTACCTTATTCATGGTAAATGATTCTACTCTTGGTTCCCTGAAATATAAAAAGCCAACAATTATATTAAAGCATAGTTAAGTCTATGTCAGTTAGTTATAATCATTTTGCTAGCCATTTCCATAAATTTATTCACTAATACTAGTAATAAGATGAAAAACATATTGAAAATAATATAAATATTTCTTTCCAAGTATTTCAAGTATGTTTCTATATGTGTACAAGTATGTCCCAAACAGAATTTCAAAACTTTAAAATATGATTTATGATCAGTTTCAACATTCATAGATTTTCTGGTTTTGTGAAAAACATTGTCCTCACTTCCTTCCAGCCAAATACCTATTATCAGGAAAATGTCAACACAGTTCCTATCATTTGGTATTACTCCTCAATATCAATGAGACTACCTTATTTTGTGAATCAATTAAGTTATGTACACTCCACACCGTCCTTAAAAAAAAAAAATCTAGCAAATTATCAGGCACATTTAAAGGAGACATATTCTTTTTCTGTGAGCACCTCATACAAGGTGTATATTGTTTTTAGGTGCCATCGAGTCAGCTCTGACTCATAGTGACCCCATGTACAACAGAACGAAATACTGTTCCCCATCATGCACCATCCTCACAATGCTTGCTATATTTGAGCCCATCGTTGCAGCCACTGTGTGAAACTCATATTGTTGAGGATCTTCCCCTTTTTGACTGACCATCCTCTTTACCAAGCATGATATCCTTCTCCAGGGAATGGTCCCTTCTGACAACATGACCAAAGTAGATGAGATGAAATCTGGCCATTCTTGCTTCCCAGGAGCATTCCGGCTGCACTTCTTCCAAGACAATTTGTTCTTTCTTTTGGCAGTCAATGGTACTTTCAGTGTTTTTCCCAGCACCACACCTCAAAAGCAGCAACGCTTCTGCAGTCTTTCTTATTCTTTGTCCAGCTTTCATATGCAAGTGAGGTTATTGAAAACACCATGGCTTGGGTTAGATGCACCTTAGTCTTCAAAGAGACATCTTTGCTCTTCAGTCTTTTAAAGATGTCTTTTGCAGATTTTCACAGTGCAAGGTGATGTCTGATTTCTTGACTGCTGATTCCATTGGTGTTGATTGTGGATCCAAGTAATATGGAATATTTGCTAACTTTAAAATTTTCTCCATTTATCGTGATGCTGCTTATTGGTCCAGTTGGAAGGATTTTTAATTTCTTTATGTTGAGGTATTATCCATGCTGCAGACTGTACTTCTTAATCTTCATCAGTAAGTGCTTCGATCATCTTCACTTTCATCAAGCAATTTAGTGTCATCTACATATTACAGGTTGTTAATGAGTCTTCTCCAATCCTGATGTCATGTTCTTCATATAGTCCAGCTTCTGGGGTTATATCTGTATACTGAGCATACAGATTGAATAAGTGTGGTGGAAGGATACAACCCTGACACACGGTTTAACTTCCTGTTGTTAAACCGTGCAGTTTCCCCTTGTTCCATTCAAACAACAGACTCCTGGTCAGTGTGAGGTTCCTCTTGAGCAAAATTATGTGCTTTGGAATTTCTATTCTTTTCAATGTTATCCACAGTTTATGATACACACAGTCGAATGCTTTTTCATAGTCAATAAAACACAAGTAAACATCCTTCTGGTATTTTTTTTGCATTCAACCAAGACCCATCTGACATCAGAAATCATATCCCTTGTTCCATGTCCTCTTCTGCATCCAGCTTGCATTTCTGGAAGTTCCTTGTCAATATACTGCTGCAACCTATTTTGAATTATCTTCAACAAAATTTTACTTGACTGTGATATTAATGATATTATTTGATAATTTCTACATTCAGTTGGATCACCTTTCCTTGAAATGTGTAAAAAGTGGATCTCTTCTGGTCAATTGACCACATAGCTGTCTTCCAAATTTCCTGGCATAGATGACTAAGTGCCTCCAGCATGGCATCATTTGTTGAAACATCTCAGTGAGTATTCTGTCAATTCCTGGACTCTTCTATTTCACCAATTCTTTCAGTGCAGCATTGACTTCTTCCTTCAATACCATTGGTTCTGTATCATATTCCACCTCCTGAAATAGGTGAACATTGATCAAATCTTTTTTGTACAGTGACTCTGTGTATTCCTTCCATCATCTTTTGATGTTCTCTGCATCTTTCAATAATTTGCCTATGGAGTATTTCAATATTGCACCTCAAGGCTTGAATTTTTTCTTCAAAAAGTCTTTCAGCTTGAGAAATGCCAAACTTATTCTTTCCTTTTGGTTTTCTAACTCTACGTCTTTGCACATTTCATTATAATTGACTTTGTCTTCCTGAGTTGATCTTTGAAATCTTCTGTTCAACTGTTTTATCTTATGTCTTTCATTTACTTTAGCTACTCTCCACTCAAAAGCAAATTTCAGAGTCTCTCTGACATCCATTTTGGTCTTTTCTTCCTTTCCTGTCTTTTTAATGACCTTTTGCTTTCTTCATGTATGATGTTCTTGATGTCATCCCACAATCGATCTGGTTTTCTGTCATTGGTGTTCAAGGCATCAATTCTATTCTTCAGATGGTCTCTAAAGTCAGGTGGGATGTAATCAAGTTTATATTGTGGTTCTCGTAGAGGTGCTTCATTGTCTTTAGCTTCAAGTTGAACTTGCATATGAGCAATTGATGGTTGTATAGGATTATTTTATTTAATAACATGGAATTTATAGTCTGGAAGACCTGGGCTCATATTCCTACCTTCCCAAATTAGTTACATTACCCTAGGAATGTTTCTTATCTTCTGGTCTTCAGGCTCCTCATTTGTAAATGAGGATAACAATACTTTTTTAAGTTGTCTTTTTCTGACATGTAAGTGATTTATTAAATGCACACAGCTTAGCCTCAGGCCTTCAGAAAGAGAGCACCATGGATAAAAAAGAACTATAGGGATCCAAGTCCCTGGGGGGCTCAGAGAGAAATTATTAATGATTTTCACAACATTAAATTTTCTAGAGTTAGCAATGGAAAGAAAAGGGCAGAGGTTGTTCAGTGGTAGAATTCTTCCCCCTCATGCAGGAGACCCAGGGAGCTCTGGTGGTGTAGTCCCTAAGTCATTTGACTGGTAACCAGAGGACTGGCAGTTCAAACCCACCAGCCACGCCTTGGAAGGAAGAATGGGCAATGTACTTCAGTAGAAATACTGCCTCAGAAACCCAAGCAGGGGTTTCTATGAGTCAAATCGACTGTGAGACATTGGGTTTGGTTTTTGTTTTCTATTCAGGAGACCCAGTTTTCATTCCTGTCCAATGCAACTCATGCACAGCCACCATCTGTCCAATAATGGAGGCTTGCATGTTGTTATGATGCTGAACAGGTTTCAGGTGAGCTGCCAGATTAAGAAGGACTAGGATGAAAGAACTAGTGATCTACTTCTGGAAAATGGTCTGATCCCAAACCAATAATGAGGATGGCACAGGACTGGGCAGTTTTTCCTTCTTGTTGTAATTGAGGTAGGTGTCCATGAGTCACGGGATGATTCAATGACAGCTATCATCAACAACCTATGGAAATTCACCTTTCCATTCCCTCCATACTCTCCAAACTATCAACCTCAATCACAAAGATCATAGTAACTATCTGATGTGAAGTATGCACATGATCATTTATGTAAATTGCCTGGCATAGTGGTAGGCACAGAGAAACACAGCTGTATAGTGGAATATAACAGTGATGTAGGAAATTTGAGATGTTTTGGGTAGAGGTTATTCAGAGTCCTAAATTTTCTGGAAGTACTAATGCAAGTCAACTCCATCAACTAAAAAAGCATTCATTCTAGTGAAATCTTAGCATAACACTAAAATTTTAAATTATTTTTTCAATGCTGGAATGTGAATTTTTCTTTACTGTTCATACTTATCAAAATGTAAACAATGTACATTTTAATAGTCTACCGTTTCTAGAGCTGTTCATCTCCCCACCCCCACCCCCACCCCCCAGAAAAGAAAAAACTCCTTACTCACTCACTCACTGCCGTCGAGTCAAATCCTGCTCATAGTGACCCCTCCTTGGGTTTCCGAGGCAATATAACTATGGAAGTAGATTGCACCATCTTCCTGCTGATTAGTGGCTTTTTAGATGTTTATGGTCATAGATATAGATAAGAAAAATGTTCAAATGATTTTTACATGAAAAAATTTGTGAACACTTGTATAGCATGATCCCATCAGTTAAAGAAAGAAGATATCATATGGTAACATATAATTTTGTATCTATTTATATACATAAGTGCTTACATAAAAATAAAAAGTTATCTTGAAAGATAGAGAAGAAAGTGTCACTCCTGGGAAGTGGGTAGAGAGAGTAATGCTGCATTTGCTTATAATGTTTTTGTTCTAATTTTACAATAAGTAGGCATTCATTTTGTAGTAATTTCTCAAACATCTACTTACTAACTCACTTTCTATATTTTAAGCAAAACTCTAACCACAAAAAGGGTTCAAATCATTAGGAGAAATTTCATATTTTAATCTCTTAATACTTCTTTAGAATTTCATTTGCAGGAAGGCTCTACAAGGAGTTTTTCAAGGATGAAGCATAGGAGCATGCTTCAATCTTTTTGGCAAAACAATGTTGCGAACAATTTGGTGAAATGGTATAAATAACATGACTAAAGAGAGACTTCACAAACTTCAAAATCTCCTGGAGTTTGGTACTGATCCCTTCAAGTCTTTGTAACTGGCGTGGCCTCCTTTACTCCTGCTGTCCTGACATAGTCACTAATAGAGCCCCTGCCAATCCCAGGAGTATTCCTGTTTACATGGTAAAGTATAAGGTTGCCCTAACTGTGATTCTGAAAAGTGTATTATTGTTCAGGAAGAATCATACCATTGGGGACTTGGCATTTATTTTTCTCTAACCTTGTCCAACGGCCTTTCCTGACTGGCCCTCAATTTGGTGTTTCTCCTCTAGAGACCAGAGGCCCTCTCTGTTGAAGTTGCAGAAGAGTGAAGGAGTCAGTTAACTGTTTTGCAGCCAATTGACCCCTTCACTCTGACATTCAGTGCTTGTAAAAGTAATAAACTGATTTTGTCATCAACACCTTATATTGGTTAGTGTTTCCTGTCATATGGGATATCTCTCCAAGTTCTGTAGTCAGTGAGGACAACGGTGTGTGAAAAAGAATATTTATCACTCTAGCAGGAAGCACTGCTGCAGAATAAGGATGACAGGATGAAATGGAAGGATGGGGAACTAATGGGAGATTTCAGAGCACCAACTTCTTATTTTCTGTTTCACTCACTTCTGTGCACATTTGCTCATTTTCCAAACACACTGGAACCTCAAATATTTACCCAATGTTGAAATCATATCTTCAGATTAATTAGGTATGGTATCATTTTGAATTTAAGGGTATTAAGTAATTTGAATTTGGGGTTTTGTCTATATTTATAGAACTTAAAGGAGCTCTGGTAGCATAATGGGTAAGGCATTTGGTTGTTAACTAGAGGGTCAGAGGTTCAAACACCCCAGCTGCTCCATGGGAGAAAGATGGGGCAATCTATTTTGGTAAAGATTTACAGCCTCAGAAACCCAATGGGAGACACTACGAGTTGGAATCCATTTAATAGCATTGAGTTTGGTTTTGGTTTATTAGGACTTAATTGTTCATTAACACGTAAAACAAAAACAAAAGAAAA
>NW_006922271.1:1012220-1014864 GCF_000298275.1 Orycteropus afer afer | reverse complement strand
ACTGATCCCCCAGAACTCCTGTGTGCATTTCTGAAATTATATCAGATAGACTACTCATTACTGACCTATTAACATCTTGCCCATTGTGTATAATTGTGGTTCATACTTGGAGGCCATTTTACTTTTGCCAGCTTTTGTACTTTTGCCCTGTACTTGGGCTAGCATCTTGAGATAATGTTATTTCCATTTTCAGTCACAAGCATTCAATTAGACAGCAAAACAAAACATTGGAATTTTGTGAGACACCAAGAGAATCAGAAAGGAAGCATATAGCAAAGTGTTTTACAACAGAGGTTAATGGAAGGAAAGCATATGAGAAACTACTGATAGGATTTTACAAATCTTATCTGTAATCACCTTAGAATATTAAATCATATAAGCTCTTCTATTTTTACTGATATGTTGGTTGACCTGATGTCTGTCACCTCTCTGTTGAACTTTCTCAATCCATATCAGAGCTTGAACATTGAAAAAAAAAAAATGAAATAATTCATCAAAGCCTTGGAAGGTTCCTTTTAAGCTGCACTATGGAAACAGCATTGAGGTAAGAGGTAACCAGAGTTTTAATTCCAAATCTACCAGTAAATTGATGTATAATTGGATAAGTTTTTTTAATAGCTTTGGATGTCAGTTTTATTTTCTGTAACATTATGGGCTTTCTTTCATTTGACATTTCTACATTCTTCACATGTACAGTTCAGTGGCATTAATCATAAGTTCATCATGTTTTCAACCATCACCATCTTGAAATTTTCTATCACTTTTTTTGTTGTTGTTTTTTGGAATTATCTATCACTTTTAACAGAAATTCAGTGTTCCCTAAGCATTGTGACTTCCTTACCAGTTCCTTCCAACCCACCTCTGGTGATCACTAATAAACTGACCTCTGTACATTTGCCTGTGCTAGATGTGCCTTATGGGTTTTCCACTTTCTTTTCATGATGTAATGGAGGACTTGTGGTGTAGTGGTTAAAGCGTTTGGCTGTTAACCAAAAGGTTGGCAGTCCAAACCCACTAGCCACTTGTGGGAGAAAGAGGAGGCAGTCTACTTTCATAAAGATTTATAGCTTCAGAAATCATATGGGGGAATTCTGCTCTGTCCTATAAGGTTGCTGTGAATCTGAATCAACTCAATCACAACGGGTGAGTTTCATAATTTAACTGTCTCTTTCACATTTTCTCAAATTATCTCATATTCCTAGGAATGTCGGGAAGGGTTCCAAATACCATACAGAACTTCCATCTTCATGCTGGACTTAAGGATGAATAAGAACAGTCAATTTTTCCACCCAACTAATACATTGCAGCTTAGCTTAGCAGTACAAGGATGTTTGTCCAAAAGAATTCCAATTTTTGAAAGACTAATTTGGTAGACAAAAACCTGAATTTATGTGCTCTGAGAGGCTAAATTAGCTTCTGACTCATAGTGACCCTATAGGACAGTGTTGAACTGCCCCATAGGGTTTCCAAGGCTATAATCTTTTCAGAAACAGACTGCTTCATCTTTCTCCCCTGGAAGGCTAGTGGGTTTGAACCACCAGTCTTTTGATTAACAGACAAATGCTTTAACCACTGCATCAGCAGAGCTTCTAGAAAAGTTCTTCCAACACTCAAATTTTAATACAATAGTATATTAATTTTGTGGAATGTATTCTACTTACCTCCATTCTAAGCAATAGAGGTGGATCAGTTCATTTTTAAGTCCAAAAAGCCTTGAAATCAAGTAGAACTAATTTAAACTATACAGATACAATGATATCTTGACATGATATTTAATTGTATAACTGATTTGATGAAATTTATTCAACTTCTTTTACTTCCACTCAATTTCTCGCAAGTCATGAGGGCTCCAATCTGGGTTAACTGGAGAATAAGGATGAAGTATTGTAGATAACCAGAACATGTTGTTCTCTTATCACATTGTTTGGCAGAAGGGAATCAATTGCTATTTTCAGAGATGCTTTCCAAAAATAATAAGAAATATGGTGTATTTTATCAATACTGGTGTTTGTGTTGGTCTCTGGAAGAATTCTCAAGCACTAAATTGCCAAACTCTCTCCAACAGTTTATAGTAATTAGCCCTACACCAGTGGGAAGAGAGAGAGAGGTGATCACTATGAAGCCATAGTCCTCTTTCATCATTAATTAGCTCTGCAAACCCCTTTCTCCAGGGACTGAATCCTCAACTTTTTCTAAGACAAAATAAATTACAGAAGGACTAAAATGTCCTATCAAAGGAAGTTTGAATTTGTGCTATTGAAGTGGGATTGTCTTTTGTAAATTATTCAATGAGGTTTCTGAAGCCATCTAATTCCTTCCATAAGGAAGGAATTCTTTATTTCACATATAAATCTTCTAAAATTACATCTGAGGTCATGACACTGACCCATTGATTTCTGTACCAGAGAATAGATCCCTACTTTGTGTGTTAAAGAAGTTTTGGTTGTGCAGTGGTTAAGGCATTTAGTTGATAACTAAAAGGTCTCCCATTCAAACTTACCAGCCCTTCAGTGGGAGGACAATGAGTCAGTCTGCTTCCACAAAGTTTTGTTTGCCGTCGAGTCGGCCCCGACTCATAGCGACCCCTCCTTGGGTTTCCGAGGCAGTATCACTACGGAAGTAGGATTGCCCAACCTTCCTTCCG
>NW_006922271.1:1001578-1011894 GCF_000298275.1 Orycteropus afer afer | reverse complement strand
CTTCTTAGGTCTTTCTTATCCTGGAATTATGTATATGCCTCTTAGATTTTCTTGTAAGATTTTTTTTTCCATGATTTGGGTGAAAATTTACAGAGAAATTTTTTTTTTTTCGTTTAGTTTAGTTTTGTTTTTTGATAAAGTATTCCAAGTAAATTTATTGCTGTAAATGCAAAATGTGTCTTCCATGGACTAATCATATAAGGAATTTAAAATTAGCTCTCCAAAACAGAAACTTCCATTTGTCTTAATTTCTCAGTATAATATGTGGTGGGACATAAATTGGTTAGAATTGCATATTTCTTTTTTATCCATATTTTCTAAAATGAATTTAAAAATTACCCTTTGTGTTAGCAGTTAGAAAATTCATATTTAAGAGTGGGCTCCACATACTAAAGAAAATCATAATTATCCACAGTTTATCTTTAGTATTCTCCATTACTCATCAAATTCCTTTCTTTTGTTTTTGCCTTTTTAAAAAATTTCTATTGTGACGGCAAATCCATTTTCCATACAGCAGTTCCCACACATTTTCTTTCATGACATTGATTGTAATACCCATAATGTAACAGCTCTCTTCCCACTTCCTCCCTGTGTCCTTCTTTCCTATGCATTTCTGCCCACTGAGCTATCTCCCTCTGCAAATATTGCCCTTCTGATCTCTAATGAATGATTATTCTAAGGGGTGTGCCTTCCTGATATAAATGATCACCTATATGCCTATCTATTGTTCGGCTGGAAGCCACAGGATTGAATTCAATTCCAGGCCTGAAGAGTGACTAGGGACAATAGTTTTGGGGGTTTCATCAATCTCTTATTGCAGCAGTAAGCCTGGTTTTTTTTTTGTTTGTTTGTTTGAATTTTGTTCCACATTTTTCTTCCACTCTATCCAGGATCTCTTGCACTGATCCCTTTCTTAGTGGTTCATGGTGGTAGCCAGGCACAAGCTAGTTTTTCTGGTCTCTGTGTCAAGTCGAATGAGGTTCACATGGTCCATTAATCTCTTAGACTAATTGTTTCCATGAATCTTTGGTTTTCTTCATTCTTCTTTGCTCCAGATGAGGAGAGACTGATTACTGCATCTAGATGGCTGCTTGCAAGCTTTTAAGATCTCAGTTGCTACTCAGCAAAGTAAGATGTAAAACAATGTTTTTGTGTAGTATGTTATGCAAATGAGCTTGATGTTCCCCGCAACATGGTCCCAAGCCCAAAGGTCCAACCACTTGCTCCCTCAGTGTGCTAAGAAGTTATTATAACTGTGGCTAAGAAGTTATTATAACTTTGACCCCTGTTAGTTCTATTTATATGAAAATTCTTACATCACATACAATTACATCTGTAGAAATATCATATACCAAACATATATGGTCATAGGTATATTCCCTTTTGCCTAGACATACCTGATCATTTAGCCTGTCTACATAAGAATCTACCTGTGGTTTAATGTTTGTTATTATTTATATTGCAGTTTTGTGTATTTAAAGGTGTTTATCTTTGTTGTCTGTACCTCTTGTGCACCTCTTTGTCTTCCTTTTCCTTAGTGTTACTATGTTGGCAACTCATTTTTGGTATATTGCCTTTCGCTTTACCTGAATCAATACATGGCTCTAACCTCTATAGCAATTTTCCCTCCCCTCCCCTCTAATCCCTGGTAACCAACATAGAAAATTTCCTTCCATGTAAACCTTCCTTGACTTTTTGCAATAGTGAACTGATACACTATTTGTCCCTCTGTGATTGACTTGACTTCACTCAGAATAATGTCCTCCAACTTCATCCACATTATGCAGTGTTTTGCAGATTCTATTTTTTAGTGTTGCATGGTATTCTATTATTTTTTAGTGTTGCATAGTATTCCATTGTGTGTATGTACCACAATTTGGTTACCCATTCCTCTGTTGATGGGCTTAGATTGTTTCCATCTCTTTGCTATTAAGAATAGTGCTAATGGATGAACATGGGTGTGCATATATCTATTCGTGTCCTGGCTCTCACTTCTTTAGAATAGAAAAAAAAAAAAAAAAAAATCCAAACCCACTGCCATGGGGCTGATTTCAACTTATAGCAACCCCCATTGTTTTTCCAAGGCAGTAGATATTTACAGAAGTAGATTTCCCAGTCTTCCTTCGTCACAGTGGCTGGTGGGTTTGAACCACTAAGCTTCTGGCTAGCAGTCCTGGATAAAATAGTATTTCTTTCTCCAGCTTTTTAAGGAATTGCAACACTGATTCCCATTATGATTGTATCATTTTACTGTCCCACCAGCAGTGTATGAGACTACCAATCTCTCCACATCCTAGCCAGCATTTGTTTTTTTCTGTTTTGCTGAACTTTGCCATTAGTGCTGGGGTGAGATAGTCCTCATTATTGTTTCGACTTGCATGCCTTTAATGGCTAATGATCAACAATCTTTCTACATGTGTTTGTTGCCCACATGAATACCTTCTTTGGTCAAGTTTCTGTTCATGTTTTCTGCCCATTTTTTAACTAGTTTGTCTTTTTGATGTTGACCTATTGGCGTTTTCTATAAATTTTAGAGATAAGTCCCTTATCAGAGATGCTGTTGCCAAATAGTTTTTCACAATCTATAGGTTCTCTTTTTATTCTTTTGGAGAAGTCTTCTGATGCACATAAGGATTTAATCATCTAGTTTATCTTCTGCTGTTTGTCTATTTTGGGTTATGATTGAGAGTCTATTTATGTCATAAATAAGGCCCCTTAGCTTGTCCCTATTTTTCCTTTGATGAATTTTATAGTTTCAGTTTCACAGATAAGTGTTTGATCCATCTAGAGTTAGTTTTTGTGCATGGTATGAGGTATGGATCTTGTTTCATTTTTCTGCAAATGGATATCCAGTTTTACCAGCACTATTTGTGAAAGGGACTATCTCTTCCCCATTTAATGGATTTCAGCCCTTTGTCAAAGGTCAGCTGGCCACAGGTGAATGGATCTATTTGTGGGTTCTCATTTCTGTTCCACTGGTCTATGTGTCTATCATTATACCAGTACCAGACTCTTTTGACTACTGTGACTGTATAGCATGTTTTGAGGTACAGGAGTGAAACCTCCTACTTTGCTCTTCTTCTTCAGTATTGCTTTGCTAATCTTTCATTTCTATATATATTTAGTAATTGGTTTTTCCATGTCCTTAAAGAATGTTGGTAGAATCTGGATTGTGATTGCATTGAATGTGTGCATTTCTTTGTGTAGTATTGACATTTTCACAACGTTCAATCTTCCTATCTACGAGCATGGTATGTTCTTCCATTTATGTAGATCTCATATAGTCTCCTGAAGTAGTCTTTTGTGATTTTTTTGTATAGGTCTTTTGTGCTCCTGTTAAGATTTATTCTCAAGTATTTTATCCTTGTTGTAGGTATTGTAAATGGTATTGATTTCCTTTTCAGAGACCTCTTTGCTGATGTAGAAGAATCCAGCTGATTTTTGTATGTTGATCTTGTGTTCTGCTACTATGCTAAATCTTTCAATAAGTTTCAGTAGGTTTCTTGCAGAGTCTCTTGGGATTTCTATGGACAGGATCATATCATCTGTAAATATGGATAGTTTGACTTCTTCCTTACCAATTGGATACCTTTGATTTCACTTTCTTGCCTGATTTTCCTGGCTATGATTTCCAATGCAATGCTGAGTAGAAGTGGTGATGGAGGGCATCCTTGTTTGATCCCTTTTCACAAAGGGAATGGTTTCAGTCTCTCTCCATTCAGAATAATGTTGGCTGTGATTTTGCATATATGCCCTTTATTATATTGAGGGATTTCCATTCTATTCCTATTTTTCTGAATTTTTATCAAGAATGGGTGTTGGATTTTATCAAATGCATTCTCTACATCTATTAATATGATCATGTGTTTTTTTCCTTTATTTTACATATGTGATGGATCAAGTTGATTGTTTTTCTAATGTTGAATCATCCTTGCATGCCTGGTATGAATCTCATTTGGTCATGATGTATTATTTTTTTATATATTGTTGAAGTCTACATGCTAGGATTTTGTTAAATATTTTTGTGTCTATATTCATGAGGGATATTGGTCTGTAGTTTAGCTTTTAAGAGGTATCTTGTCTGTTTTGGGTATCAGGATTATGTTTGCTTCATAAAATTAGTTTTGGAGGATTCTACACTTTTCTATATTTTCTAATAGTTTGGCTATGATTGGTGTCAGTTCTTCTCTGAATGTTTGGTAAAATTCTCCAGTAAATCTGTCTGGGCCATGACTTTTTTTGGTTGGTAAGTTTTTTTATGACCTGTTTAATTTTTTCTTTGGTTCTGGGTCTGTTCCAATTTTCCACTTCAGTCTGTGTTAATTTAGGTACAGTGTGTTTTGAGAAGTCTGTCCATTACTTCTACATTTTCAAATTTGTTGGAGTACCGTTCTTCATAGTATGCTGATACTATCCTTTTTATTTCAGTTGGTTCTGTTGTGATGTTGCCCATTTCATTTCTTATTCATGTTATTTTCCTTTGTTAAGTTTGCCAGTGGTTTGTCAATTTTATTATTCTTTCAAGCAACTTGTTAACTTTTTTCTATTGTTTTCTATTTTCTGTTTCATTTATTTCTGCTTGAAGCATTATTCCTTTTTTTCTGGTAACTGTAGGCTTTTTGCTGCTCTAATTGTTGTAGATGTTGGGTTAAAGTGTTGATTTTTGTTCTTTCCTCTTTTTTGATGTGTACATTTGTTATTCTAAATTGCCCCCAATCACCACTTTTGCTGTGTCCCAGAGATTTTGGTATGTTGGGTTTTCATTCTCATTTGATTTGAGGCAATTTTTAAGTTCCTTTTTTATTTCTTCTATTACCCAGTAGTTTTTAAGGAGGGCGTTATTCAGTTACCATGTGTTTGCTGTTTTTCCAATGATATTCCTATTTTTGCTTTTTAATTTTATAGCATTGTGATCGGAAAACATGATTTTCAGTATTTCAATGTTTTTAAATTTATTCGGACTTGCTTTGTTTCTAACATATGGTCTATCTTGGAGAATGTTCTGTGTGTGCTGGAAGAGAATGTACATTGTGCTGTGTTGGGTGAAGTGCTTTCTAGACGTCTATAAGGTTAAATTATTTTATTGCATTGTTTAATTCTTCTGTGTCTTTGCTCAGTTTCTGTCCAGTTGTTCTATCTTTTGTGGAAAGTGGTATATTAAAGTCCCATGCTGTTACTGTGAAGTCATCTATTTGTCCTTTCACTTCTGTTAATATCAAATTTATATATTTTGGTGTTCTTCCATTGAGAGCATAGATAATTATTATGGTTATGTCCTCTTGTTCAATTAATCCTTTAATCATCATATAATGTCCTTCCTTGTCTTTTGTGGTTTTTGTCTTAAAGCCTATTTTATCACAAATTAATATTGATGCTCCTGCTCTTTTTTGGTGGTCACTTGCTTGATGTATCTTTCTCCAATCTTTGATTTTTAGTCTATATTTTCTTTGTTTCTAAGGTGAGTCTCTTGTAGACAGCATATTGATGGGTCATGTTTTCTTATCCAGGCTGCAACTCTCTGCCTCTTGAGTGGTGTGTTTAATCCATTTACATTCAGTGTAATCTACAAGTATGAATTTATTGATGTCATTTTGTTGTTTGTTGTGTTTGTGTGTGTGGTGTTACTGATTTCTTGGATCCATATAATTTTCTATGCTGAGCTCATTTTGTTTATGAATCATGTTATCATTTCCTTTGTTGTTATTGTTTTAGCATTTGCTAAATATTTGTGTCTTTCTTCTTTTTTATTTCAATATGAATGTTCATTATTTTCCTTTGTGGTTCCTTTGTGGTTACCTTTGTGGTTTATAATTTTCTTCCCAAAATAGTCTGTTTTATCTCACAATTGTCTTGACTTCCTCTCCATTTGGAAGTTCTGTACCTACACTATTTTTTCTCTCCTTTTGGTTTATAATTGTTCTCATTTACCCATTGATGTCTCTGGTGCCTTTTTATAGTTGTGTTAGCTTGTTTTACATTAGTTTCTCCATAATTGGGCTGGATTCTGGGTTGTGTTATCATGTCTGTAATCATCAGTTGTTGTTTGCTCTTGTTAGTTCTCTGTCTGAAGGACTTCCTTTAGCATCTCTTTTAAGGTTGGTCTAGATTTAACAATGTCCTTAATTTCTGTTTATCTGGATAGTTTTGCTGAGTATATAATTCTTGGTTGGTAATTTTTTTCATTCAGGGTGTTGTATATATCCTCCCATTGCCTTCTTGCCTTCATTGTTTCTGCTGAGAAATCAGAACTTAGTTTTATTGGTTTTCCCTTGTAGGTAACTTTCTGCTTTTCCTGAGGTGCTTTCAGAATTCTGTCTTTGGTTTTGGTGAGCTTGAATATGATACATCTCAATTAGGTGGCATAGTGCCTAAGGTATTTGACTCCTAACCAGAAGGCTAATGATTCAAACCCACCAACCACTCCTTGGAAGGAAAGTTGGGCAATCTACTTCCATAGTGATACTGCATCAGAAACACAAAGAGGTGTCTCTGTGAGTTGGATCTGGCTCAACAGCAGTGAGTTTGTGTGTGTGTGTTTTTATCTTACTTGGGGTTTGTTGAACTTCTTGAACGAATATCTTCTCATCTTTCATCATAGGAGAAAAATTCTCTTGCAACAATGCTTTGATGATTTTCTATGTTTTTATTTGTCTTTTCCTGTTCTGGAATTACAATGGCATGTAAGTTATTTCTCTTGATGGTATCCCATATGAATTTTCAGCTTTCTTCTTTTTGTTTTGATCTTTTTTTCTGATTGATCCTTTAACAATGTAGTATTGAGGTACGTGTCTTCAACCTCACTAATTCTGTTTTCCATTGAGTCAATTCTACTCCTTTGTCCATTCAATGTGTTATTTATTTCTGAAATCTAAGTATTAATCATTTGGATTTCTATTTGTTGTTTTTGTATGGTTTCTAACTTTTTGTTTGTCACTTTTTTCTTGTATTTTTTTCCTAAATAGTTCTAGAGTTTTGTCTGTTTTCCTTAATTTTGTCAGTGTTGTCCTTGATCTGTCTCTCAATCTGTTGAAGGTAACTGAATATAATTTTTTTAAAATTTCTTACCAGGGATTTCTAAGACAGCTCCTTCATTGGGGAAGTTTTGTATTTCTGTATCCTGGTCTCTTGATTGTACTATTTTATCTTGCTCCTTTGTGTGGATTCAGATGGTCAGTTGTCTCTAAGACATTGTGATGGTGCTGTATTTATAATTAATTGGTGATTGTATGTTGATGTGATTCACCCAATTTTTTTAATCTTTATTTTTATATATCTCAGTGAGATGGTCTATAGTGCTTCTCAATTAGTAGATGGCAGCACTTAAGGAATCATCACATGTCTCCTGGAGGATGTGACAGAGAATGAGAGTATACACAGATCTCTGTTAGCTGTTTGTGAAGAGTTGTTGTTAAGTTGTTGTGAAGAGTAGTTGAGGGTAAGTTGGTCTGGCATTGGATGCTGTCTATTATTGGTCAGGTGGTGCAGAAGCAAATGGTCCTCACCCAGTGGATGGGGCTGCAGTAGGTGTGGGTATGGTTGTGTCATGCAGGCATAGTTGCTGTCTTACATCAGTTAGACAAAAACAAACAAAAGACCAGCAAAAAATAAAAACAAGAGAACAAAAAACACAAACTGCATAAGCAAACAGGAACAATTATGAAAAAAAAAGAAAGAAAAGGCAATAGATGAAAATAAAAACTAAAAAGAAATTAAAAAGATAAAAGAAAGATAAAGAGAAAAAAGAAGACCCACAATATCTGGGAGAGGAGTGAATGAGGGAAAAGAGCAAGATAAAAAGAATAATGAAGCAAAGATGAGAAGAATGCAAAAATGAAAACAAGGAATTTCATTTCATTTCAAGAAATGAAAACAAAAGAAATTTAAAAAAGAGAGAGAGAGAGAGGGGAACCAGGAAACAGGAGAAGAAAAAAAAAAGAATGAGGGAAGAGAAAGAGAAAAAAATTAAAAGAAAGGAAGGAAAAAAGAGTAATTTATAAACAATCAAACATAAACAAAATCAGGGGTAGGGGCAGGACACCCAGGCTCTGTCAGGGCACACAGACTGGAATAAAATTTCTGCAGGTTGAGAAGGTGGATGGAGGTGAGGATCACCATACCTCCATTCACCAAGAGGGTGTGGGTATAATAGTAACAAGGGGAATAGACCACCATTCTAGTCATCAAGCTCAAGTGTGGTTGCCCATGCTGTCCTTGGCAAATGGGGTCTGTTCTTAGATTACTGCCTGGATTTGAATGCCACTTGAAAATATTCAAAATGGCTGCATCCTCTGGACAGGTGACAGTCCACAGCTCTGATTGTGTCCTTATTTGCTGTTTTCCTTTCTAGTTATCAGTCGCCAGTGCAGTTGTCCATGCAGTCCTCAGGAAGCAGAGCCAATTCTGAGGTTACTGCCCAGATCAGAATGTCACTTGTAAATATTAAAATTGGTCATGCTGTCAGGACAGCCTACAGTCCTCAGCTCTATTTATCTCCTTATTCACTGTTTCTATTCAGGTTCTTCTACTACTTGGTGCTTAATCCACTTCTTTACCCTTTCCTTCAAACCTCAGTGTTCCAGGATTATCTTCTGTGTCTGTTCCAATTTGTTTCTTGTTTGTTGCAGAGGATTTGCATAGCTTGTCTGCCTATTCCACCATCTTACTGAAAGTGTCATAAGATTTTAAAATTTATTTATATTATAATATTTAATCCAGCCAGAATTTATTTTCTTATACTGTAATAATGAAGTTCATTTCTATTTTCTTATATATAGATACATTTGGTATACTTTTATAATAATGAAGTATACTTTTATAATAATGAAAAAAAATTCATTTCTTTAACATGTAGGAGGAAACTTATAAACAATTTTTTTAGGCGGGGGAACCTATAAACTGCCATATTGGAAAATGACAAATGATATCCAGACAATTTAAAGAGCAGCAAATCCAGATAACCAATACATATAAGAAAATATGGTCAAATTCTCAAGTAGTCAGAGGAGGATAAGTTAAAGTAATGATGATAAATCTCTTCATATGCACACAATTGAAAGCAAAAGAAGAATTCAATTCTATTGCCAAGGAGGATGAAGGAAAAAGCTACTCACAAATTACTGGTGGAAATTCAAAGTGTTACACGTTTTCTGGGGAGAAATTTGGCAGTAGATGCTAATAATTACATATGTTCTCAACCTAGCACTGTTACTCTGAGAAATTTTTCTCATGGAAAGGAAACTAGCAGTATGTAATGATGTAATGACATATGGACAAGGATGTTTATTGTAGGAATGTTTTAATGACCAGAGACAGAGAAAAATATAGTCCTTTGATAAAGAATATACTATAATTAATATATCCGGAGGATAGAGTAATTTGCTTCCATGTAAAATGAGGAAATACACCTCTAAGAGATGGCTTAGAGATATTTTCCCAAAGTATTACTGATGTGCAAATAAAAATAGGAGGAATATATGAGACATGCTTCAAATACAGTTATATAAAACAAAAAGTAAATACACTAAATATGGATCTTGACTGAAAGCAAAGAATACCAGAAAGATGTTTACTTATGTTTTATAGACTATGAAAAACCATTCAATTGGATGAATCATAACAAATTATGGATAACATTGAGAAGAATGGGAATTCCAGAACACTTGATTGTGCTCATGAAGAACCTGTACACAGACCAGAAGGCTGTCATTGGAATAGTATAAAGGGATACTGCATGGTTTAAAATCAGAAAGGGAATGTGGCAGGGTTGGATCTTTTCACCATACTTATTCAATCTATATACTGAGGAAATAATCCAAGAAGCTGGACTATATGAAGAAGGACATGGCATCAGGATTGGAGGAAAACTCATTAACAACCTGTGATATGCAGACAACACAACCTTACTTGCTCAAAGTGAAGGAGCCCTGAAGTGCTTACTGATGAAGATTAAAGACTACAGCCTGCAGTATGGATTACACCTCAACATAAAGAAAATAAAAAATCCTCACAGCTAGGCCAATAAGCAGCATCATGATAAATGGAGAAAAGACTGAAGTTTTCAAAGATTTCATGTTGCTTTGTTCCACAATCAACACCAAAGGAAGCCACAGTCAAGAAATCAGACTACATATTGCATTGGGCAAATTGGCTGCAAAAGACTGCTTTAAAGTGCTGAAGAGCAAAGATGTCTCTTTAAAGACTAAGGTGCACCTAACCCAAGCCAGAAAGCTCTGGTAGCATAGTGCCTAAGGCACTTGACTGCTAACCAGAAGGCTGGAGGTTCAAACCCACCAGCCACTCCTCGGAAGGAAGGTTGG
>NW_006922271.1:997668-1001478 GCF_000298275.1 Orycteropus afer afer | reverse complement strand
GCACTTGACTGCTAACCAGAAGGCTGGAGGTTCAAACCCACCAGCCACTCCTCGGAAGGAAGGTTGGGCAATCTACTTCTGTAGTGATACTGCCTCGGAACCCAATGAGGGGTCGCGATGGTACATAACAACAACCCAAGCCATAATAGTGTTTTCAATAGCCTCACATGCATAAGAAAGTTGAACAATGAATAAGGAAGACCGAATGAATAAGGAAGACCTAAGAGTTGATGCTTTTGAGTTGTGGTGTTGGCAAAAATTACTGAAATTACCATGGACTGCCAGAACTAACAAATCTGTCCTGGAGGAAGTGCGGCTGGAATGCTCCTTAGACACAAGACTTGGTCACACCTGCTTTAGTCATGTTGTCAGAAGGAACCATTCCCTGGAGAGGGATATCATGCTTGGTAAAGTGGAGGGTCAACAAAAAAGGGGAAGACCCTCCATGACATGAATTGACACAGTGGCAACAATGAGCTCAGGTATAACAAGTATTGCGAAGCTGGCACAGGACTGAGCAGTGTTTCATTCTGTTGTACATAGGGTCACTATGAGTCTGAGTCAATTCAACAGCACCTAACAACAACTGTGATTTTATGTACTGTATCTTTATATGAGATTTCATGAGACTATATTTGTAAGTATTCCTTTCACTGTTCAAATTGTCCCTGAGTTGGCTCTTGTGAGCTCCTTCAAATTGAATCTTGAATTCTTTCGACATGCCACCATCAACTTTGGAACATTTCCCTAATCTCTCATCCCTTTCACTCTATTTCCATTTCACTCTTCTTCACAGTCTCTTCCACATCTATCACCAATCTCATTAGGTCCTTGTTCATTCTTCTGGTATTTCTTCCTGCACACAAAGGTAGATATGTAAATATATTATTGTATTCTCTTCCTTCTTATATGAAAGGTAGCATACAATAGATACTCTTTACAATTTACTTTTTACATTTATTATATCTTTTAAAGTTCATAAAGATCTTTCTCCTTCTATTTCTTAAAACTTTTATTTTGAATTAATTATAGATTCACAAGAAGGTACAAAATATTAATAATACCAAGTGATCCTGTGTACCCTTGACACAGTTTCTCCTGATGGTAATATCTTATATAACTGTAGTGCGATATCAAAACTAGGAAATTGATATTGGTAAAATCCACACATCTTGCTCAGATTTCACCAGTTTTAAAACACCTATTTATGTGTGTACATGTGTAGATTTATGAAAATTTAACATGTGTAGATTCATATAACCATTGCCACAATCAAGATATACAATTGTCCCATCCCCACCAGCATTCCTGATGTTTCCACTATATAGACACATCCATCTCTTTCTCCCCTCACTACCCCATCCCTAACTCCTGGCAATCACCAAAGTGTTGTCATCTCTGTAATTTTTTCATCTTGAGAATGTTATATAAATGGAATCAGTTTGTAGTCCTATGATACAGTCTTTTTATTTCACTCAATATAATTCCCTTGACATCCATCCAAGTTGTTGTATGTACCAATAATTTGTTCCTCTTTATTGTTGAGTAGTATTTCATAGTATGATTGCACCACAACTTGCTTAATTATTCATTCACTGAAGAAAATTAAGGTTGTTTCTATGTTTTGGCTATTATAAATAAAATGGCTATGAAATATAATGCCTTTGTTTTCATTTTCCTGGGATAAATACTCAGGCTGGATCACATGGCAAGTGTACATACAGCTTTTTAAAAAGTTGCTTTCTAGAGTGATTGTACTATTTACATTCCCACCAGTAATGTATGAGAGATCATTTTTGTAGATATTTAAAGCTATTGTTATTTTTTACTTTAGCTGTTTAGTAAGTGTGTAGTGATATTACATCATAGATTTAATTTGCATTTCCCTGATGGCTGATGATATAAAATGTATTTCTATGTGTTGATTTCCCATCAGGATACCTTCTTTGGTAAAAAAAAAAAAAAAAAAAAAAATTGGATTATTTGGGATATTTCACTTCTGAGTTTTGTGATTTTTTAAAAATATATTTTAGTTATGAGTCTTTTGTCAGATATATGGTTTGTAAATATTTTCAGCCAGTCTATAACTTATCTTTGATGCTCTCAACAGAGTCTCTCATAAAGCAAATAGTTTTAATTTTTAAAAAGTCCAATTTATTGAATTTTTCTTTTATGGATCATGTTTTTGGGATCATATCTAAAAATTCTCCACATAGCCCTAATCCTAAAGGTCATCTCCTATGTTTTCTTCTAAAATTTTTATAGTTAAATTTTGCATTAAAATCTATGATCCAGAAGGAGGTATTCTCAGATGGCAGCATAGTCAGATGCCTCATAAGGTCCCTTTTATAAAAAAAAAGATTTAAGAAAACAAGTGAATCAGATATAGATGACAACTTGACCCTGAGGATCAAAGGATTGCTGGCATTCTAGCAGCAAAACCTGGACAGTGAGGCCATGAAACAAAGCAAGTAGCATTCCCAGCCAAAGCTGATCATCAGGTTCAGCCAAGCAGGAGCAAGTCTACACCCAAATCCAGATCCAGGATGTTTTTCACCCTGCAAAAGTTAAGGGCAGTCACCACCCCCAGTGACCCTCTATCCCACCTTGCCAGAGGCCTGCCAGGACTGCACTTCCCTGAACCTTCCTTGTCCTCTCCTACCCCATCCAGAGACACCAACCACCCCATTCCCTGAAACAGGGACCCATATGCCAGTGGAACCTGACTCTTCAGTCAACCTGGGGTCTGCAGATATGTGGTGCCCTCCTTTCTACCCAGCCATCAGCACTGTGGGCCCATGAAATGGTGGCAACCACTACTTCATCCAGCTATCCACACAGGGGGTTCACAAACAGGTGGTGCTTGCAGCTCTGCCCATTCACTAGCTTCAGAAGCCTGAGACCTGAAGTCACCCAAGCCCAACCCAACCACCCACACTGGGGGCCCAAAGACCAGGGATACCTCATACTATTTCCAGCCACCTGTCCTGGAGTCACCCCTGCATATCACACTCTAGCAAACAAGCACACACTATCCTTGTGGGCAACTATGGACTGGTGGCATGCTCCCTGCCTCAACTCCTGTATTATACCATGCTCTGCAAACAGAGACTTGTGCTAACTCTGACAACCTCTGCACAGCCCTGCCTGCTTGGGACCATTAGTGAGAGTTGCAGTACCACCCACTCAGTGACCAATGACATGATCACCTCTTCCCAACCATTCAACAACCAACAATGCACATATACAACTCCCAACGCAGTGAACAGTGAGAACAGTCCTGCATCCATCACATCACCTGACCAGCAATGCCAGCTACATCCTCAGCCACTCTGCAATGCCAGTGAACAGAGATCCACACTCACACACACAGAAGCTGCTTCACCTACATAGGGGTAGGTGGTGAGATCTCCAGTGCTTCTGGAAGAGCACCAGAGTAGCACCCACACTCCATCTACTTGTATATATAAAAATAAAACAGAACAAAACATCACACCATAATCAGCAAACAATAAATAAATAAATACAATAACACTTTAATGCATTGGAGATACAGAAAATATCAAATCTCATGAAGAAGCAAGACAATATGGCATCAGAAGTTGCCAAAATAAGGAACTTAAATCTTCTGGAGGAATATAAGATAATAGAACTGCCTCAGAAGGAATTCAGAAAACTAGTCTTATAAGAAAAAAAGAAAGAAAGAGTTCCAGCAAGATGGCGGACTAGGCAGAAAGACTGCACAGACCCTCTTCAACAAAGAAAAGGGAAACCAATTAACACAGACACAGAAGATAATCCTGGACCCCT
>NW_006922271.1:994191-994770 GCF_000298275.1 Orycteropus afer afer | reverse complement strand
TATGCAATGCTAAAGAATAATGTAGAATCTGCAAAACACCGCATAACGTGGATGAACTTGGAGGGCATTATGCTGAGGGAAATAAGTCAATCACAAAAGGACAATTACTGTATTAGTCCGTTATTGTAAAAGTTAAGGAAAGGTTTATCTATAGATGGGCATTTTCTTTGTTGGTTACCAGGGGTGGGAGGTGAGGGGAGGGAACGCTCTTAGATAGATAGAGATAAGTATTGATTTGGGTGGAGAGAAGGGCAATGTCCCAAATGTGAGTGACCAATATGGCAGCATTGAGGATGAGAAAGACACAGAGAGGTACATGGGAGGTAGAGACAACAAATATGATCCCTTTTGCATATACAGTACTGTGTTGTCAGTGAAGGCAAGCATGGGTATATGGGTGGATAGATGGGTGGACAGGCTGAACTATTAGATATGTCTATGAAATGGGTAGTGTATCCAAGAACATATGTAAGGATGGCAAACTATGGTCCTATAAGTTTATGTGAATGATCAGAATTCCCAGGTGCATAGTAGAGTTGACAAGGGGAAGGTTGTGGTCACTGCTTGGTCACAGCCAGC
>NW_006922271.1:977789-993096 GCF_000298275.1 Orycteropus afer afer | reverse complement strand
ACTGCTGTATGGAAAGTGAATTTGCTCTGTAAATCTTCACCCAAATCACAATAAAAAATAAAAAAAAAATTAAAAAAGAAAGAAAGAAAGAAAAACTCAAGAAATAAATAAAGGACAATGCAGACAAAACAAAGTAAGAGTAGACAAAGCAATAGAAGAATTCAGAAAAAAACAATACAAGGACAAAACAACAAAATAAATACATAATTGGAAACCTTACAAGAACAGCAACTAGAATTCCAAAGGATTAACCATAAAATTTTAGAAGAGGACAATTAACTCAACAGATGGACATATGCAGAATTGAATGGATAGAAGACAGAATCACTGAAATACAGGACAAACACACTGATATAAATTTGAGGAAAAATGAGAAAAGAAAATTTACAAATCTCAAGAATTTTGTGGGACACAGTCAAGAGAAAAAATTTACACATGATAGAAATTTCAGAACAAAATTCTAGAAACACAGTACCCACCTAAACTAACACAAACTGACAGAAAAACTGAATAGGCCCATATCAAAAAAAAAAAAGATATTGAAAAGGTAATAGAAAGAAATCACAACAACTAAAAAACACTGGTGCAGACAACTTCACTGGAATTCTACCAGACATTCAGAGAACTCATACCAATCCTACTTAAACTATTTCAGGGCATAGAAAAAGAAGGAATGCTCTCCAGTTCATTCTATGTAGCCAGCATAACCCTGATTCAAAAGCCAGGCAAAGACACTACAAAAAAAATAAAATTACACACCAAAATCCCTCATGACTATGCCTGCAAAAATTATAGTCAATAGAATTCAACAGCATATTGAAAGAAGAGTACATCATGACCAACTGCATACTAGCTATGCAATGATGATTCAACATTAGAAAGTCAAACAATGTAATCCATCAAATAAATAAAAAATAAGAAAAAAAATTACATGATCATCTCAATTGATGCAGAAAGGGTATTTGATAAGGTCCAATATCCATTTCTGATTGAAACTCTCAACAAAATGCCTATGCTCAGCTGATTTTTGACAAAGGGCTGAAATCTATTACATGAGGGAAGAGATGGTCTCTTTCACAAATAGTGCTTGAAAAACTGGACATCCATTTGCAGAAATATGAAACAAGATCTGTACCTCACACCATACACAGAAACTAACTCCAGATGGATCAAAGACTTAAATGTGAAACCTAAACTACAAAGTTCCTCAAGGAAAAAATCAGGGCAAATTTAAAGGCCTTTATATATGGCATAATAGACTATCAAGCATAACCTAAGATGCACAAATGGCAGAAGATAAAATAGATGAATAGAACCTTCTAAAAATTAAATTGTTATGTGCTTCAAAAGACTTCTCCAAAAAAGTAAAAAGAGAATCTACAGATTGGGAAAAAAATATTCATCAAGGACATATCTAACAAGGGACTTATCTCCAAAATTTATAGAAAACTCCACCACCTCAACAACAAAAAGACAAACAATCCAATTAAAAAATGGACAGAAAACACTAATAGACACTTCACCAAAGAGGATATTCAGGTGGCTAACAATCCATGAAGAAAGGTTTGTGATCTTCAGCCATTGTTGTTTGTTGTTATGTGCCATCAAGTTGGACCCGACTCATAGCGACCCAACCTTGGGTTTCTGAGGCAGTATCACTATGGAAGTAGATTGCCCAACCTTCCTTCTGAGGAGTGGCTGGTGGGTTTGAACCACCAGCCTTCTGGTTAGCAGTCAAGTGCCTTAGGCACTATGCTATCAGAGCTCCTCCTTTAGCCATTAGAGAGATACAAATCAAAACAATAGCAAGACAACATCTTGCCCCAGCACTAATAGCAAAGTTTGACAAGACAGAAAATAAAAAATGCTGGCAAGGGTGTGGACAGATTGGGACTCTCATACACTGCTGGTGGGACTGTAAAAATGATACAACCACTGTGGAAAGCAGTATGGTGATTCCTTAAAACTTTGGAATTAGAAATACCATTTGACCCAGAAATTCCATTACTAGTATATCCTAAAGAAGTGAGAGCCAGGACAAGAACAGATGTATACACACTCATGTTCATCACAGCACTATTTACAGTAGGCAACAGATGGAAACTACCTAGGTGCCCATCAACAGAAGAACGGATAACCAAACTATGGTACATTCACACAATGCAATACAATGCAACCCTGAAGGATAACTTAGAATCTGCAACACACTGCATAACATGGATAAACTTGTAGGACATTATGCTGAGTCAAATAAGTCAATCACAGAAGGACAAATATTGTATTAGTCTGTTATTGTGAAAACTCAAGGAAAGGTTTTTATATATGGAATGAAGTTTTCTTTGTTGGTTACCAGGGGTGGGAGGGAAAGGAGGGAACACTGCTAGATAGGTAGATACAAGTATTGATTTGGGTGAAGGGAAAGGAAATGCACTAGATATGAATAGTCAACAGAGCAGCATTGAGGAAGAGGAAGACATCAAGAGGAACGTGGAAGATACAGACAAAAAGATGAACTCTTTCACACATACAATACTTCTTTGTCAGTGATGGCAAACATTGATCTGTGGGTGTATAGATGGGTGCACATATCTGAATGTTCAGATATGTGTAGGTGGCGGGAGTGTGCCCATGACCATGTGTAGGGTTGGAAGATGAGGTTTCTACAAGTGTATTTGTATGATCTGTAAGAATGTCCAACTATATAATAGAGTGGACAAGAGTCAAGGTTGTGGTGACTTCTTGGCCACAGCCACCTACCTGGAGGGAGCAAGTAGTTGGACCTGTAGGCTTGGGATCATGGTCCTAGGGGACATCAAGCTCAACTGGCATAACATACTACACAAAAACATTGTTCCACATCCTACTTTGGTGAGTAGCAACTAGGATCTTAAAAGCTTGCAAGCACCCATCTAGATGAAAAGATGGGTCTCTCCTCATCCAAAGCAAAGAAGAATGAAGAAAACCAAGAACACATGGAAACAATTAGTCTAAGTGAGTGGCACACCATGAGATCAATCCTCAGCTTATATGACCATGAGACCAGAAGAACTAGATGGTGCCCAGCTACTACTGTCAACCACTTGGAGGGAGATCTCTGTAGGAGATCTTGGATAGAGTGGGAGAACGATATGGAACAGAACTCAAAATCATTAAATAAATTAATTAATTAAAACACCAGGTTGCTGGTCTGAAAGAGCCTGGTGAAACCCCTGAGACTATGGCCCCTAGCTGCCCTTCAGGTTTGGAATTAAACTCACTCCTGTGGCTTCTAGCCAAATAAAAGACAGGCATATAGGCTGAACATTTACACCAGATAGATACACTCTTTGGAGAGATCAATCATAGGAGAACAGAGAGATAGTGTATGCACAGGGAGACAGCTCAGGGGACAGAAGTGCATGGGAGGGAAAGACACAGAGAAGAGGTAAATATGGGGAGAAGTGGGAAGAGAGCAGTTACATTGTGGGAAATTGTAATCAATGGCATGAGACAAAATGTGTATGAACTGCTGTATGAGAAATGAATTTGCATTGTAGACTTTCACCCAAATCAAAATCAAGAGACTTTCACCCTCTTTTTTTTTTTTTTTTTAATTGTGATTTGGGTGAAGATTTACACAGCAAATTCACTTTCCATACAGCAGTTCACATATACTTTGTCTCATGTCATTGACCACAGTTTACCACAACGCAACAGCTCCCCTCCCACTCCTTCCCCATAGTTACCTCTTCCCAGCATCCATCCCTCCATACTCTCCTGCCCCCTGAGCTATCTCCCTGTGCATAAGCAGCCCTTCTTTCTCCCATGATTGCTCTCTCCAAAGAGTGTATCCACCCGAGGTAAATGTTCAACTCACATGCCTGAATTTTGTTTGGCTGGAAACCACGGGTGTGGGTTCAAAAAAAAAAAAAAGACCTCTTAATAAAATAGAAATAGAAAGGAAATTCTTCACCATAATAAAGGGATTTTATCCAAAACCAATAACCAACATTATTGTCAATGGAGAAATCACTGCCCTTGAGAACAGGAACCAGAGAAGGATGTTCTTTATTACAACTCTTATTCCACATTTTACTGAAAGACCTACCTAGATCAATGAACCAAGAAAAGCAACTAAACAGCATTCAGATTGGTAAGAAAGAGGTAAACCTATGCTTATTCACAGGTAATATGATCCTGTACCAGAAAAATGCAACATTCCACAAGAATACTGCCGGCCCTAATAGAAGGATACAGTAAAGTAGCATGATACAAGATCAACATACAAAAATCAGTTGGATTCCTCTATATTAACAAAGAGAATTTGAAAATAACACCTTTACAATAGCTGAGAAGATAAAATACTTAGGAATAAATCAAACCAGGAACATAAAATACATACACAACACTACTGCAAGTAACCAAAAGAGACCTACATAAATGGGAAAACATGCCATGCTCATGGACAGGAAGATTAAACATTGTGGAAATGAAATATTAACCAAAACAATATATAAAATCCACAGCCATTGAGTCGATCCCAATGCTAGAGATGCCCTAGGACATAGTAGAACTGAGTAGCAGTGTTTCCAATACTGAAAATTTTAATGGAAGCAGAGTACCTCATCTTTCCTCTGCACAGTGGCTTGTTGTTGTTATGTGCCATGGAGTCAGACTGACTCATAGCAACCCCTCCTTGGGTTTCCAAGTGGTATCACTACAGAAGTAGGTTGCCCAAACTTCCTTCCCAGGAGTGGCTGGTGGATTTGAACCTCCAGCCTTCTGGTTAGCAGTCACGTGCCTTAGGCATTATGCTACTGGCTGACAGGTTCAAAATGCCGAAGTTTTGTTTGGCAGCCCAGTGTTTTAACCATATCTTCTATAGATATAATAACATTCAGGTCCAAATTCCAACAGCATTGTTTAACAAGATGGATAAACTATTCACCAACTTTCTACGTAAAGGAAAGAGGCCTTGGTTAAATAAAGCATTATTAAAGAAGAATAATAAAGTAGAAGGCCTCACATTACCTGATTTCAGAACCTACTGTATGGTTACATCAGTGAAAAGAGCCTAAACTGGTAAAATGACAGACACATAGACCAATGAAACAGAATTAAGAACTCAGATGTAAATCTGTGCATCTATGAACAGCTGATCTTCAATAAAGGGCAAAAACCCATTAAATGGTGTGTTAGGCTGAGTTCTCTAGAGAAACAAAACCAGTAAACCTTATATATAGAGAGAAAGGGAAATTTATCTTAGGAAAATGGCTCACACACTTATAGAAACTGGCAAGTCCGAAGTTCTTGGATCAAACGTCAAGCTAGAGGCTTTTCCTGACTCATGCAGCTGCAGGGGCAGAGGAGCTCAAGGTTGCAGGCAATAAACTGGCTGTTGACTCCAACGAATGATGAATCCAAGATCTCCAGGCTGGATGGTGGATTGTTTGCTCACAGACAGTTGTAGGCAGCACAACAGGATCTCAATCCACAGAAGAGTGTCTCTTTTCCCAGGATGTCCATAAATATACTGGAAACAAGCCACACCCTCAGGGAAACTACCCCCCAATGGACTGGCTGCTCAAAACATACACATCTGATCCCATCATTGGAACAACCCACATCACAACTGCCAAAAGCACACAGAATTGTGGTCCAGCCAAGTTGACACACAGCTCCAACCATCACAAATGGGGAACAGAAAATCTCTTTAACAAATATCACCAGCAAAACTGGATATCTACCTGCAGAAAAATGAAACAGGACCAATATCTCACATCATACACAAAACCTAAGTCAAAATGTATCAAAGACCTAAAGGTAAAATCTAAAATAATAAAGCTCATGGAAGAAAAAATAGAGACAATGCAGAGGCCAATTATGCAGTTTAAATAGAATGCCAACCATAACTAACACTACACAAACAGCAAAAGATGAACTAGATAAGTGGGACCTCCTAAAAATTAAACACATATTCTCATCTAAAGATTTAAAAAAAAAAAAAAAGTAAAAAGAAAGCCTACACACTGGGAGAAAAAATTTGATTATAACATAGTGGACAAGGGACTAAAATCTAAAGCTTATAGAAAACATCAACAAAAATGACAAACAATCCAATTTAAAAATGAATGAAGCATATGAACAGAAACTTCATCAAAGAAGACATTCAAGCAACTAACACATAAAAAAATGCTCACAATCACTAACCATTGTTGTTGTAAGGGCCACTGAGTCAGCTCCAACTCATAGCAACCCTATGTACAACAGACACTGACTGGTCTTGAACCATCCTCAAAATCCTTACTGTGCTTGAGCCTATCATTCCAGCCACTGTGTCAATCCATCTCTTTGAAGGTCTTTCCCTTTTTCACTGACCCTATACTTTGCCAAGCATAGTGTCCTTCTCTAGGGACTGATCCCTTCTGAGAACATGACCAAAGTAGGTGAGATGAAATCTGTCCACCCTCACTTGGAAGGATCCTTCTGGCTGCACTTGTTACAAGACAGATTTGTTCATTAACAATTAGAGAAATGCACACCAAAATGACAACGAAGCATCATTTCACACCAATGATATTAGCACTCATCAAAAAACAGAAAATAACAAATGTTGAGGAGCCTGTGGGGAGATTGGAACTCCCATGCACTGCTGGTGGGAATGTAAAATGGTACAAACACTAAGGAAAATAGTATGGCACTTCTTTAAAAAGCCAGAAAATACATACTCCCGGGTATATAACACCTTAAAGAAATAAGAGCCCATGACGTGAATAGACATATGCACACCCATTTTCACTGCAGCATTATTCACAATAGCAAACAGACAGAAATAAACTAAGTGCAATCAACAGTTGAATGGGTAAGCAAACTATGGTACATGCACACAATGAAATACTACACAATGATAAAGAATAATGAAGAATGTGTGAAGCATCTCACAACATCAATGAATTTGGAGGTCATTATGCTGAATGAAATAAGTCAAGTCAATCATAAAAGGAAATATTGTATAAGGCTACTGTGGTTGCGTGTCAAATTGGCTGGGCTTGGTTTTGAGTGGCTGGGCAACTGTATGTAGTTATTCCCCATAATGAGACTGGTAATTAATTCCATGGTGAAAGAGGTTATGAACAGTTGAGTAGCTGCCTTAGGGATGTGGTCTGCTTCCAGCACATAAGAAGCAGCTTTGGGAACTGTCTCTAGCTCTTTGACTGGGAGCAAGAGGCAGAGCTACAGCCCAGGGTCCATGGGCCTTCACCCAGCCCCTACAGCTGACACTCTGAACTTGGGCTTCTACCCTAGAACAAGATGTTGCTCAGGTACCACTGCCAACTGCTCTGACTGGGATCATAAAACAGGGTCCAGGACAGAGTGGGAGAAAAATGATAAATCAAATTCACAAAAAAAGACCCGATGTATTGCTCTGACAGAAACTGGAGGAACCCCTAAGACTATGGCCCTAAGATATATTTCTGACCTGGAACTCAAGCCATTCCCAGAGACCACCAATCAGTCGAACAATAAAATAAACAGCTAAACCAAGAGCAACATGTTCCTTAGATCAATCAGTTACACAAGACAATAGCACAACATTTGGATAAAAGCAAAGAGGAGAAGGCATGAAGGGTAGGAAAGTTGGACAAAAGGAAATGTGAAACAAAAAGCAGAAATGGGGAGAAGGCTGTCACACTGTGAGGACTGTAATCAATGCCATGGAACAGGATATGTACAAAATATCTAACAGGAAACTAATTTGTTCAGTAAATTTTCATCCAAAACACCATAAAAGAAATTCAGTTATATAAACTTAAGTTTAAATAAATTATAATAAAAAGAAAGATAATAAATACGTAAAGTTTTGTTTCATTTTGTTTTGTTTTTTTAAAGATACTCCAGTAGTGAATACAGTCCATTTCCTGGATCCCCCTGTAAAAGCCCTGAGTACTGTGTTTTGGTTTGTCATGTTAGCATCAGTGAAAGGGGGAAGAAGTCATATGCCTATCTTAATGGCTACTTTTCTCTTCAGCTATGATTTCCTGTTTAAATTACTGCTTGCCATAAAGGTGGGGTAAGGTAAACAAAAGGAGCTCTGGTAGCATAGTGCCTAAGGCACTAGACTGCTAACCAGAAGGCTGGTGGTTCAAACCCACCAACCACTCCTTGGAAGGAAGGGTGGGCAATCTACTTCTGAAGTGATACTGCCTCAGAAACCCAAGGAGGGGTCACTGTGAGTTGGATCCAACTCCACAGCAATGTGTTTGGTTTTGGTTTTTGGAAGGTAAACAAAAGGGATTAGGGTGGAAGACAGTCTGAATTAAACAGGTATTGGGCACACTGTACGAAGTGCTCTGTTTTCTGATTTAGACTATTAAGTGTTTTCGATGTTACAGGAGATTGACGGTAGAGGAATCATGAAAAGTTTTTTCAAAAGACAGTATTTAACTAAATCCTTAAATAAAGCTAGAACTATACTTCATAGAAGGAATCAAATAGAGTATGTCAAATTAGGAGAAACCATCGCATGAGAATGAAATATCTAGATAAGACTGTTGAAGAAAACATAATGTGGATTTTATCATTGTGGTGATGGGGGAATGGCGCTAAAAATTTAAGTTGGGCTGCTAATCTTACAGCTAATTCACAGGAGGGGGTGATGGATAGTTTTCTGGACTTCTGTTAGACCTCCAGCAATTATCTTAAAAAAAAAATTGTTTATGTTAGTGTGTTTTTTAAAATGTGTTTGAAAATACTGTTTTTGGAGGAAAAGTTCCTAGTGTTTATTCTCATCTCAAAGATGTCTACTCTTCCCCAAGTATAAAAACCAGTGGTAAAAAGCTTGAGAAATTAACCTTCTAAAGTTATTCTCTTTTGGGAATCTTAAAATACAAGTTGTAGGTAGTTTCTAATCTAGGAAATAAGAAAAAAACTGCAGTTCTCTGCCAATGAAATTTTATTTGAGGACAATCACCATAAGAGTTCTAAGTGAAGCAAAAAATAGAGAAACTAGGAGAGAATTTAATTATTTACCTAAGTAAATTTCAAGTCTTTAGTCAGGCCTAACATATTTCTTATTTCTTGATCAAGAGGACCCTTGTAGCCAACCTCTTGAAAGCTCCATTTACGTCTTTGTTTCTAAGTGTGTATATAAGGGGGTTCAACATGGGTGTGATGATTCCATAGAAAAGGGACACCATCTTTCCCCGGTCCTTGGACGTAGAGGAAGGTGGTTGCAGATATATGTAGATAGCAGTGCCATAAAAAAGTGACACCACAATCAGGTGGGAGCCACATGTGCCAAATGCCTTTCGCCGACCTTCTGCTGACTGTATTCTCAATACTGCTTGGGCAATGAAAGCATAGGATATAAGGATGAGTGTCAAGGGTATAAGAAGAAATATTACACTGATGAAGAATAGTTCAGCCTCATTTACTGTTGTGTCAACACACGACAACTTGAGCAGAGCAGGGACTTCACAGACAAAATGATCCACTGTTTTGTGGCCACAAAATGGCATCTTAAGGGTCAAGGTGGACTGTAATACTGAGTTGCTAAAGCCACCAATCCAGCATGTAGCTGCCAACTGGAGGCAGAGTCTTTGGTGCATGATGACTGAGTAATGGAGAGGCCGACAAATAGCTACAAACCTATCAAAGGACATGACAGTCAAGAGAATACATTCAGTGGAACCCAAAGCCAGAGAAACGAGAAGTTGGACCACACAGCCTCCATAACTAATTACCTTCCTGGTGCTGCATATGTTTACCAGCATTTGTGGAACTATACTCGTGGTGTAGCAGAGGTCCAGGAAAGACAGATTGGTAAGAAAGAAATACATGGGGGTATGGAGATTGCGGTCCAGATGTGCCACAAGAATTATGGCCAAATTGCCAAAGATTGTGAAGATATATGAAACCAGGAACACCACAAAGAGTGGGAGCTCCAGCCATGGTCGATCTGAGAAACCTAACAGGATAAACTCCCACGGGATACTCTCATTTACCTTGTTCATGTTAAATGATTCAACTCTTGGTTTCCTGAAATATAAAAAGTGAACAATTTTATAAAAGCATAGTTATTGGTTATTTCAGTTAATTATTTTTATTTTGCTAGCAATTGACATAAATTTATTTACTAATACTATTAATGATATGAAAAATATAAATATTTCTTTCCAAGTATTTCAAGTTTGTTTCTATATTTCCAGAAGTATGTTTAAGCAAATTTCAAAAATTTAAAATATGATGTGATCAGTTTATTTAGCAAGTTCTCAGACACATTTATAGGAGACATCTTTTTTGTGTGTGATTAACTCCTTGAAGTTGTATGACATTATTTAATAACATGGAATTTGTAGTCTGACAGGTCTGGGCTCATATTCCTACTTTCCCAAATTGGTTACATTGCATTTTTATCCTCTGATCTTCAGGCTCCTCATTTGTAAAATGAAGATAATAGTACTTTTTTTAAGTTGTCTTGTTGTGAACTGTAAGTGATTTATTAAAAGTGCACAGCATAACCTCAGGCCTTTAGAAATGAGCAGCTTGGAGGATTCAAAATGGAGTCTCCTCAGTAGTCACCACACTAATTCCCTCTAACATCTTAGCGCCTGAAAAACTAGGTTACTACGGTTTGAATTAGGGATTATGGTGCTCTGAACAGCTCATATCAGAGTGAACCAAACTCAGGGGAGTAGGATTGGAAAGGGGAAAGAAATAACACGAACAGGAGATCTGCCCTGCAGAGCACCAAACAGCAGGTGATAAAAGCCATCCGAGACCTCCCTGGGTTAAGGAAGAAGACACACCACACCAGCATACCAGTGATCATTCCAAGGATCTACCTTCAGCACCTGCTTTTATCAGTAACTTGGATTGGCTGGATGTGAGTGGGCACTTCCAGTGCTGCTGAAACCCGAGCAGAGAGTCTATTGGCACTGCAAGAGGGTGGGCTTGGGGAAAAGACCCCATAGCGAATCACTAAACAGGCTTGGGCCAGCTTTTTGGCACTGAGGAGCCCACACTTGACTTTGTTTGTAATCTTGGGACCACTAGGTATGACTGGGCATTTCCCTGACTCCAGTGCTGAAACTCAAGCAGAGAGATCTTTGGTGCCACAAGTGGGTGGTCCCAGAGAAGAACTCCCACGGCAGATCACAAAGCTGGGCAGTTGCCTTGGGTCACTTTTTTGGCACTGAGGGGCCCTGGGAGCAGGGTTTTTGCATGTGTCTGAGCTTGGCAGAAAGTTGCAACCCCCTAACAACTGGAGTTTTTGCTGAACTTGAGCTGCGGGCCTGTGAATAACAGTACAACGTCATCATTAGCAGCCCACTCAAAGCCTTAGAAACCACCCCTAGCAACATGGAGCTTTCCTTCTTCCTCTCCTCCACTCCCACCTTCTCTGCCAATACCCTCACTCATCCAATAGAAGGAATCCCATTCAGCCACTATAATACCTCCTGGTTTGAATTCTAAACTCTCTTTATGACAAACAGAAAGCTATATCCATATTCTACACAGTGATTCCATCATCACAAAGAAAACTGCAGAGCAACCCAGCATACCTGAATTAATAACCAAAAATAAAATAAAATACAACAGCCCACCTTTTCAAAATATTAAATCATAAAACCAAGACAAAACAAAACAATAAATAACCGACAGTTAAAGACAACCTCAAAATGTCTAGGAAACAACATGCAACCTCAAATCAAATGAAAAAAACAGGACAAGGCATTAGAAGCAAAACTACAAACAAAGGTCTCATTAAACATGGAGAAAGAGGAGGCAATAGAATTATCTGAGAAGGAATTTAGAAGATATGTTTATAGAGCTCTACAAGAGTCCAAGGAAACCCCAAACAGAAGCAAGGAGAACACAGACAGTTCCCCGGAAGAAAAACACTCAAGATCAAAATAACAAACTTAATGCACAATCAGAACTCATACAAAAACAGCAGTTAGAAATCCAGATGATGAATACCAAAATTACAGAATTGAACAATACAGTTGTTGTTGTTCTTATGTGCCATCAAGTCGGACCTGACTCATAGTGAACCCTCCTTGCAAAAGAGTAGGATAGAACTGGCTGAAGATTGCATATCCCAACTAGAAGACAAATCCCTGGACATCAGCCTGTATGGAGAAAAATCAGAACAAAGATTTAAGAGAAATGAAGAGAACCTAAGAGTTATATGGGATGACATGAAACGAAACAACATAAGACTTGTTAGACTTCCAGAAAAAGAAGCGGCGAGAAAAAACACCTAGAAAATTGTGGAAGACCTGGTAACAGAAAATTTCCCCATGTCATGAAGGAAAAAAAAAAAAAAAAAGATATTTGGCCAAGAAGCTCATAGAACCCCACACAAGATAGATCCCAAGAGAAAAACACCAAGGCATACTATAATCAAACTCTCCAAAACCAAAGACAAAGAAAAAATTTTGAGAGCTGCCCGGGACAAAAGAAATATTACTTATAATAATCATACAGTTAGTCTGAGCTCCGATCACTCAGCAGAAACCATGCAGGCAAGAAGACAATGGGACAGCATATATAAAACATTGAAGGAAAAGAACTTCCAACCAAGAATCCTATGTTGTTGTTGTTAAGAATCCTATATCCACACAAATAATCCATCAAATATGAGGGCGAAATCAAGGCATTCTCAGACAAACCGAAATTAAGGGATTTTGGAAAAACCAGACCAACCCTACAAGAAATGCTTAAGGAAGTTCTTCCAATAGAGAACCCACAACAGAGATCAACAAAATCAGGATACCAAAACCAAATCAGAAATAGAAACTCAAAATAAGACCATGAAACATTGTACACCAAAAACCAAGGAAGTCAACCAGCACACAACAACAGCAACTAACCTATTAGAGGGAATAAAACTTCTAGGTACAAACTTCTAAATGGAGAGGAAAAGAGGACAATGTCTTCACATAACACACTGTTCTAAAAATGTAGAGATAAGAATGTACTCCAAGGTAACCACACAGAAAACTAACAATCCCCCTAAGCAAATCCAGAAGGAAGGAAAACATATGGGTTTAATAAGCACAAAACCAACAATAAGGAAGAAAAGAGAGGAAGCATTTGGCAACAAATAAAACTCAGCACAGAAAAGTATATGGAACAAGGAAACATCAACAACATGACAAAAAAAACACAATAGAATAACAGCAATCAATGCATATCTATCACTAATTATACTCAATGTGAATGGACTAAATGTACCTATCAAGAGAAAGAGAGTGGCAGACTGGATAAAAAAAAGAAGACACATCAATATGCTGCCTACAAGAGACCCACCTTAGACACAAAGATAAAAACAAATTAAGAGTTGAGGGATGGAAAAAAATATACCAAGCCAATGGTAATCAAAAAAGAGCAGGAGTGGCAATACAAATTTCTGATAAAATGGACATTAAGGTCAAAAACATCATAAGAGACAAAGAAGGACATTATATGATGCTGAATGGGTCACTTGTCAAAGAAAATGTTATGATAATAAATATTTATGAACCCAATGAAAGTGCTCCAAAATACATGAAATAAATATTAACTGAATTAAAAGGGATAATAGACAACTGTACAATAGAAGTAGGAGACTTTAACACACCACTTTCAAAGTGGGACAGGTCAACTAGAAAAAAACTCAACAAAGATACAGAAGAACTCAAAAATACAATCAACTAACCCAACTTCATAGACATATACAGAGCATTCCATCTAACAAAAGCACAATTCACATTCTTCTCCAGTGTACATGGATCCTTCTCCAGAACAGACAATATGTTAAGACATAAAACAAGCCTCAATAAATTCAAAAGCATTGAAATACTGCAAAGCATCTTCTCAGACCTTAATGCTATAAAATTAGAAATTAATAATAGGAAGATCAAGGAAAAAACATCAAACACGTGGAAGGTGAACAATTCACTGCTCAGAAACTAATGGGCAATGGAACAAATAAAAACAGAAATAAATAAATTCCTAGAAACAAACGAGAATGAAGACACAGCATACCAAAACCTATGGGACACAGTGAAAACGGTACTCAGAGGACAGGGTATAGCAATAAGTGCATATATCAAAAAAGATGAAAGAAACAAAATCAACATTCTAACACATCAACTCCAATAACTAGAAATAGAACAACAAACTAATTCTACAGCATCTAGAAGCAAGGAAATAACAAAGATCAAAGCAGAAATAAATGAAACAAAAGACAAAACAACAACAAAAAAATAGAGAAAATCAACAAAGCAAAAAGCTGTTTCTTTTAAAAGATTAGCAAAATTGATAACCACTGGCAGATCTAACAAAAGAAAAGAAAGAGAAGATCCAAATCACAAGAATTGTACACAAAAAGGGTGTCATCATAACAGAACCATCTGTAATAAAAAGGATACTGACAGAATATTATGAAAAACTGTACTCCAACAGATTTGAGAACCTAGAAGAGATGGACAAGTTTCTGGAATCACAAGATCTATCTAAACTATCCCACTCAGAGATAGAATACTTGAACAGACCTATAACAAAAGAAGAAATTGAGCAGGTCATTAAAAACTCCCCACAAGGAAAATCTCTGGCCATGATGGCTTCACTGGAGAATTTTATCAAATATTCAGAGAAGAGTTGACACCTATGTTATTCAAGCTATTCCAGAACATAGAAAAAGATGGAGTAATCCCAAACTCATTTTATGAACCAAGCATAACACTAATACCAAAACCAGGGAAAGACAACACTAGAAAGGAAAACTACAGACCAGTATCCCTCATGAACATAGGTGCAAAAATCTGTAACAAAATCTTAGCCAACAGAATCCAATAACATATCAAAAAATTAATAGACCCAGACCAAGTGGGATTCATACCAGGTTTACAAGGGTGGTTCAACATCAGAAAAACAATCAATGTAATCCACCACACAAACAAAACAAAAGAAAAGAACCATATGATTATATCATTTGATGCAGAAAAGGCATTTGATAAAATCCAACATCCAATCCTGTTCAGAACTCTCAGCAAAATAGGGATAGAAGGAAAATTCCTCAACATAATAAAGAGTATATATGCAAAACCAATGGCCAACGTCATTATTAATGGAGAAAGACTCTAGGCATTCCCCTTATGAATGGGAACCAGACAGGGATGCTCTCTATCACCACTTCTATTTAACATTGTGTTGGAAGTCCTGGCCAGCGCAATAAGGCAAGAAAGAGAAATAAAAGGCATACAAATTGCCAAAGAGGAACTAAAACTATCTCTATTTGCAGATGATATGATCCTGTACATAGAAAACCCAAGGGACT
>NW_006922271.1:966065-977644 GCF_000298275.1 Orycteropus afer afer | reverse complement strand
ATTTACTATAGCTACTAAGGGAGCTCTGGAAACATAGTGGCTAAGGCACTTGACTGCTAACCAGAAGGCTGGCGGTTCAAAGCCACCAGCCACTCCTCAGAAGGAAGATGGGGCAATCTACTTCCGTAGTGATACTGCCTTGGAAACCCAAGGAGGGGTCGCTATGAGTCGGCTCCGACTCGATGGCACATAACAACAACAACAACAACAACATAGCTACTAAAAAGATAAAATATCTAGGAATAAACTGCACCAGAGACACAAAAGACCTATACAAAGAAAACTATAAAACACTGCTACAAGAGACAACAAGGGCACTACATAAATGGAAAAACCTACCTTGTTCATGGATAGGTAGACTGAATATTGGGAAAATGTCAATAGTACCTAAAGCAATCTACACATTTAACACAAACCCAATCCAGATTCCAACAAAATTTTTTAAGGACATGGAAAACCGATTACTAACTTCATATGGAAAGGAAAGAGACCTCAGATAAGCAGAACACTTCTGAAAAAGAAGTACAAAGTGGGAGGTCTCACATTCCCAGATCTTGAGAACTACTATACAGCCACAGTACTCAAAACAGCATGGTATTGGTACAATGATAGACACATAGACCAATTGAACAGAATCAAAAGTTCAGCTATAGACCCATCCATCTGTGGACAATTGATCTATGACAAAGGTCCAAAACCCATTAAATGGGGAAGAGATAGCCTCTTTAACAAATGGTGCTGGCAAAACTGGATATCCACTTGCAGAAAAATGAAACAAGACTCATACCTCACCCATACACAAAAACAAACTCAAGCTGGATCAAAAACTTTAATGTGAAACCCAAAACTATAAAATTCATCAAAGATAAAATAAGGGCAAATCTGGGAGCCCTAATTTATGGCATAACCCAGAATGTGCAGGAGGTTGAAGACAAGCTAGATGACTGGGACCTATTAAAAATTAAATTCTTATACGCATCAAAAGACTTCATCAAAAGGGTAAAAGGAGAACCTAGAGATTAGGAGAAAATATTTGCCTATGGCATATCTGATAAAGGACTTATCTCCAAAATCCATAGAAAACTTCAACACCTCAACACCAAAAAGACAAATAACCCAATTCACAAATGGCAAAAGACTTGAACAGACACTTCACCAAAAAAGATATATAGCCAGCCAACAAACACATGAGAAATTGCTCATGATCATTAATCATTAGAGAGATGCAAATCAAAACAATGATGAGATATCATCTCACCCCAGCAATAACAGCAAAGTTCAACAGGTTAGAAAATAAGAAATGCTGACAAGGTTACGGTGAAATTGGAACTCTTGTGCACTGCTGGTGAAATTGTAAAATGTTACAACCATTGTGGCATAAGGCATGGCATTTCCTTAAAAAACTGAAAATAGAAATACTATTTGACACAGCAATTCCATTACTAGGAATATGTCATAAAGAGGTGAGAGACAGTGCACAAGCAGACATATGTACACGTATGTTCATTGCAGCACAATTCACTATAGCAAAGAGATGGAAACAACCAAAATGCCCATCAACGGATGAGTGGATAACCAAATTATGGTACATGCACACAATGGAATACTATGCTACATTAAAGAACAATGAGGGATACACGAATCTTTCTCACAGAATGGATGAACCTGGAGGACATTATGCTGAGTGAAGTAAGTCAATAGCAGAAAGACAAGTACTGTATGAACACATTACTGTAAAAAGACAAAGAAGGGTTTGCTTGGGAAAAGGAACTCACTTTGTAGGTTACTGGGATGAGGAGAGAAGGGGAGGGTTTAATTTTGGGCTAGTTGGGGCCCACATGCTGACGTGGGTAAGGGGAGGGATATACAGAAAGAGCCTGTGACCACCATGATAACATTGGGAAATGGGAGAACACCGAATTGTGCACATAAGAGACAGACAACAGATGCTAATACTAACCAGTGTGTCCACAATACTGCATTACCATTAACACCAAACACCAGGCTACAGATAAACACATAAACACCTGAAAGGATCAGATGGGGTCAGTGAACAGGTGTATACTCTAGACCAAGGATAGATTCAGCTGAGGCTAAACTTGCACATACACCAATGATACAGAATACCTTCAATCTTTACAGAAACAATGGAAGACAGACACAGAGTAACCCCTCACAGACACCCAGACACTATGGGAGAGAGATCCAATAAATCTACCATCTTAGGACCATTTACTGGGGGGCACTTGGCATAACAAAATACACAAAAACTTTGTTCCGTATCCTATATTGGTGAGTAGTGACTGGGGTCTTAAAAGCTTTCAAGCGGCCATCTAAGATGCAGCTAATGGTCTCCGAGCATCAGAAGTGAAGAAGAGTTCAAAAAAACTAGGACAGTTGGAAGCAATCAGCCCTAGGATACAATGGCCCTCGAGACTAGAAGAACTAGATGGTGCCTGGCTACCAATGCCAACCACTCAGGAAAGGATCAAATCTGGAGATCCTGGATAGAATGGGAGGAAAAACGTGGAACAAAATCCAATAACACAATAATGACCAGAATTACTGGTCAGATGGAGTCTGATGAGACCCCCTATGGCCCTGGAATACATTCTGTGCCTGCAATAAATCTCACTCCCAGGGGCTGGCTCTCAGCCCAATAATTAACAAGATGTACACGCAGACCACTCAACCCAGGATGACATACCTACATACTCTATGGTAATACATCCCATAGAGCAATAGACCACGGGGCACCGGAGTGGCAACATTCACACTGAGGAAATGCAGGACAAACAGGAGTGCCTAACCATGAGGGGCACAGGGGGAGGTTTACTTGGTAGGGAGGGGAGGAGACTGCGTTAGGCCTGGGCATGGTAAATGGGGAGTGAAACTAAATGTACAGGGGACTGTTGAATGTGAAACAAACTCTTAAAATAAAAAAGAAAAAGAAACAAGTGTTTACTTTTAAAACATGAGCAACTTTATCTGTAATGTTAGCCTTGCTAAGGAGAAATTTATAATAAACTAAATCAAATGTAGCCAAAAAAAAAAAGAGAGAGAGAGAGAAAGCAATAGAGCAGCTTGGATGTAAAAATTATAGGGACCCAAGTCCCTGAGGGGCTCAGAGAAAAGTTAGGACTTTTAGAACATTAAATTTCCTAGGATAAGCAACGGAAAGAAAAGGGGGTAGTGGTGGTTCACTGGGAGAATGCTTGCCTTCCATGCAGGAGACCCAGGTTCAATTCCTGGCCAGTGGCCCTCATTCACAGTCACCATCTGTCCATTAGTGGTGGCTTGCCTGTTGCTATGATGCTGAACAGGTTCAGGTGAGCTTCCAGACTAAGAAGGATTAGGATGAAAGGCCTAATTATCTGCATATGAAAAATGGTCTGATCCCAAACCAATAATGAGGATGGACCAGGACTGGTCCATCCTTCTGATGTGCATGAGGTGAGTGTCCATGAGTCGGGAGATGACTCAATGACAGCTACCAACAACCAACAGCGGAAAATACCTCCACAAGTTAAAGTCACCTTTCCATTCCCTCCATAATCCCCAAACTATCAACCTCAACCACAGAGGTCATAGTAACCATCTGATGTGAAGTACACAAGCAATCTTTAATATAAATTGCCTGCAATAGTAGTAGACACAGAGAAACATAGCTGTATAGTGGAAGTATGACAGTGATGCAGGAAATGTTAGATGTTTTGGGTAAAGACTATTCAGAATCCTAAATTTCCCAGAAGTCAATTCATCAAATAAAAATGTATTCATTCCAGTGAAATCTTACCACGACACTAAATTTTTAAATTATTTTCTCAATACTGGAATGTAAATTTTTCTTTACTATGGGAGCTCTGGGAGCTCTGGGAGCATAGTGCCTAAAGCACTTGACTGCTAACCAGAAGGCTGGGGGTTCAAACCCACCAGCCACTCTTCGGAAGGAAGATGAGGAACTCTACTTCCATAGTGATTCTGTCTCAGAAACCCAAGGAGGGCTCGCTATGAGTCGAGTCTGACTTGATGGCATACAACAACAACAACATGGGAGCTCTGGTGGTGTAATGTTTAAGGCATTTGACCTCTAACCAGAAGGCTGGCAGTTCAAACCCACCAGCCACTCCTTGGAAGGAAGACTGGGCAATCTACTTCCATAGAGACACTGCCTGGGAAACCCAAGGAGGGGTCACTAGGAGTCGAATTGACTTGATGGCAGTGAGTTTGTTTTTTGTTTTGTTTTGTTTTTTATTCATACTTATCAAAATGTAACAATGTGCATTTTCATGGCCTACCTTTTCTAGAGCTGTTAATCTCTCCCAAAAAAAGTCTCCTTACTATCAGCTAATAGGAAATCAGAGGTTTATAGTCATAGACATAGATATGAAATGATATTCAAATGAACTTTAAGTAAAATAAGAAAGTTGGTGAACATTTGTATAGCATGATCCCATCAGTTAAAGAAAGAAAATATCATATGGCAACATATTATTTTATATCTATTTATATACAACTCTTTACATATAAATAAAAAGTAAGTGTTACCCCCTGGAAATGGAGTAGAGAAAGTAATGCAGAATTTTTGTATAAATTTTTTTGTTCTAATTTTTTAAGTAGGCATTCATTTTTAAAACAACTTTTTTCTTTTCTTTCTTTTTTTTTTTTATTGTGATTTGGGTGAAGATTTACAGAGCAAATTCACTTTCCATACAGCATCATTTTTAAAACAACTTTTTAAAACAGCTACTCACCATCTCATTTCCTGTGTTTTAGTCTCAGATGAGTATTGATTTACTTTAAGACTTTGACTACCAAAACGGTGCAAAACATTAGAAGAAATTTAATATTTTAAACTATTAATACTTCTTTAAAATTTCAATTGCAGGAAGACTCTACAAAGATCTCTTCTAAAGGATGGAGTGTGGGAACGTGTTTCCATCTTATTGCCAAAATAATGCTGCTAAGAAATTTGGCAAAGCCGGATAAATGGCATCACTAAAGAGAGATTTCACATACCTCACAATCTCCTTGAGCTTTATTCAGATCCCCTCAAGTGTGTAACTGGGGTGTCCTCCTTTACTCCTGCTGCCCAGACATAGTCACTAATAGACCTCCTGCCTTTCTCAGAAGTATTCCTGTTTACATGGTAAGGTATAAGTTTGCCCTAACTGGAATATTGAAAAGTGGAATAATCTTCATATTATTGTTCAGGAAGTATCATATCATTGAGGACCTGGCATTTTTTTTCTCCTCTAACCTGGGTCAATGGCCTTTCCTGACTGGCCCTCAGTCTTCTGTGTCTCCTCTAAAACTCCAAGGGCCTCTCAGTTGAAGTTACAGCACAAGGGAGAGCTCAATAACTCCTTTGCAGCCATTTGACCCTTCACTCTGACATTCAGTACTCATAAAAGTAAAAAACTGATTTTGTCATCAACAAAATATATTGGTTAGTGTTTCCTTTCATATTTGGTATCTCCTCAAGCTCTGTGACCAGTGAGGGTAACAGAATGTGAAAAAGACTGCTCGACCCCTGAGACAATGGCCCCAGGCTATGCTTCGGGCCTAGAATTGGACTCACTTCCATGGGTTGGCTCTTAGCCCAATAGTAGAAAGACCTACATACAGAACATCTACGCCAGAGAGATGCCCCCATCTATTCTAGGGAGATGCACCCCTTAGATCAATTAGCCAGGAGACACCAGAGGGGCAGCATTCACAAAGAGGGAAAGCTGGACAGACAAGAATGCATAGTTAAGAAGGGCACAGGGAGAGGTAGTCACAGGTAGGGGAGGGAAGCATACCTGAAAGCATACCTTCAGATTGAAAAGTTGTGGTATCATTTTGGATTTAGGAGTTTCAGATAAATTGAATTTTGGGTTTTATCTTTATTTTTGGGACTGAAGTGTTTATTAGTACCTAAAAAAATAGGAAGTCCCTATGTGCACTTCTGAAATTACATCACATAGGCTACTGATTATCTACCTGCTAACACCTTGCTCATTATTTCCAATTGTGGCTAATGAAGGGTCATCGTACTTTTGTCCTGTGCTTTTGCCAGTATCCTGAAATATTGTTATTCTCATTTTTAGTAGTGTGCATTCAATTAGACAGCAACACAAAACATAAGAATTATGTGAGATACCAAGGGAATCAGAAAGGCAGCAGAGCAACTGGGCTAAGACAGGAGTTAATGAAAGGAAAGCATTTTAGAAATGGCCAATGGGATTTTACAAATCTCTGTGATCATCTCAGAATATTTTAACCCATAGTTTAAAACACATAAACTCTTCCTTTTTTACTGGTACAATGGCCGACCTTATGTCTGTCATCTCTATTGGGATGTTCTCATTCCATAGCTGAGGTTAAACATTGAAGAAAAAAAAAAAGAAATTCACCAAAGCCTTGGAAGATTCTTTTTAAGCTCCACTATGGAAAGAACATTGAGATAAGATGTAACAATGGTTTTAATTTCAAATCTGCCAGTAAATTGTAATATAATTAGGCAAGTTTGTTAATTGCTTTGGATACCAGCTTTCTTTCGGTAACATTACAGGCTGTCTTTCTTTTATATTGAGGTAAATACATAGCTAACAAAACATTTGCCATTTGTACATTCTTCACATGTAAAGTTTAAACCAAAAGCTAAAACTGCCTTTGAGTTGGAGCCTACTCATAGCGAAACCTCCTTGGGTTTCCGAGGCAGTATCACTACGGAAGTAGATTGCCCAAACTTCCTTCTGCAGAATGGCTGGTCGGTTTGAGCCTCCAGCCTTCTGGTTAGCAGTCAAATGGCTTAGACACTCTGCCACCACAGTGACATTAATTATACATTCATCATGTTGTTCAACCATCACCATCCCAAATTTTTCTATCACTTTTAACAGAAACTCAGTGTCCCTTAGGCATTATGATATCCTTTCCCCTTCCCTCCAACATACCCCTAGTAACTACTAATAAAGTGTCTCCATACATTTGCCTATGCTAGATATACATTATGGGCTTTCCACTTTTTTTTTTTTTCATGATATAAAAGAGTTCTGGTGATGCAGTGGTTAAAGTATTTGGCTGCTAACTGAAAAGTCAGTGGTTCAAACCTACCAGCTATCCATGAGAGAAAGAGGCAGTATGCTTTTGGAGACGTTACAGGCTTGGAAACCCTGTGGGGAAGTTCTACTCTGTCTTATTTGGTCACTATGAGTCAGAAATGACTCAATGGCAGTGAGTGAGTTTTTATAATGTAACTGTTCACATTCATGCTTTCTCAAATTATCTCAAGTCCCTATGAATGTATGGAAGGCTTCCAAACACCATACAGAACTTCCACCTTCATGCTGGATGAAAAAGAGCAATTTTCCCACAACTAATACATTGCAACTTGGCTTAGCAGTGCAAGGATGTTTGTTCAAAAAAAATGTCCCAGTTTTGAAAGACTGATTTGATAGGCAGAAACCTGTATTTATATGCTCAGAGAAGTTAAATTCCTTCCCCAAGATCCTAGAGCTAGTAAGAAGCAGACAGAAGATTAGAACATAAAACTCAGCTGCTTTAAAGTTCATATTTCTCATAGCGATTACAAGTATACTCAAATTAGCATTTATGTATATGAATTTAAAAAAATAAAAAACAATTATATATAGAAACTGAAGGAACTCTGGTGGCACGGTGCCTAAGGTATTTGACTGATACCAGAAGGCTGGCAGTTCAAACCCACCAGCCACTCTGAGGAAGGAAGATTGAGCAATCTACTTCCTTAGAGTTACTGCCTCGGAAACCCAAGAAGGGGTCGCTATGAGTCAGATCTGACCCTAAAGCAGTGAGTTGGGTTATTGACTTTCATAGAAACTGAAGTTGAGTGAATCAAATTTTTCCTACCAGATAATTGGGTCTCCTCTTGAGGAGTAAATTATAAACTGTTCATGAGATGAGTGCACACCAAAAACAAAACAAAACAAAACAAAAAACCACTGCACCATCATAGTTCCAAATAAGTGCTTACAACACTCTAGTTTTAATGTAATATTATCTGTTATTTTTTGGAATGTATTCTACTTACCTCCATTTTAAGCAACAGAGATGTATTGGTTCATTTTTATGTCCTAAAAGCTTTGAATTCAAATAGAACTAATTTAAAGTGCACAGGTACAATGACATCTTCATATGTTATTTAATTGTATAACTGATTTGATGAAATTCATTAAACTCCTTTACTTCCATTCAGTATATAGCAAATCATGAGGTCTCCAATCAGGGTAAACTGGAGATTAAGGAAGAAGTATTGCAGATGACCACCAAGACGTGTTGTTCTTTTATCACATTACTTGGCAGAAGGGAATCAATTGCAATTTTCAGAGATTTCTTTTCAAAACAAATAAGAAACATCGTGTAGTTTATCAGTATTGGTGTTTGTGTTGGTCTCTATCAGAACTCTCAAACACTAAAATGCCAAGCTCGCTCATAGTTTATAGTAATTAACCCTGTACCCAGTGGGAAGAGAGAGGGAGGAGATCTCTATGAAGCCATAGTCCTCTTTCATCTTTGATTAGCTCTGCAAAGCCCTTTCTCTAGGGACTGAATCCTCAATGTTTTCTGAGACAAAATAAATTACAGTAGGACTAAAATGTCCTATCAAAAGAAGTTTGGATTTGTGCTATTGAATTGGGATTAGTTGTGTTTTGTAAACTATTCAATGAATTTTCTCAAACTATCTAATTCCTCCTATAAAGAAGGAATTTTTAATTTCATGCATAAAACTTCCAAAATTCCATTTGAGGTTATGACACCAACCCATTAATTTCTGCACCAAAGAATAGAGCCCAACTTCATTTGTTAAAGCTTCTAATAATTAAAATTGTTCTTAACCTAGCACTGTCACTACAATAAATATTTCTCATTCAAAGAAAATTAACAGTATATAATGGCATATGGGCAAGGATGTTTACTGTAGAAATATTTTAATGGATAAAAATGTAGTCCTTTGATAAGGAAATTACTATAATTAATATATTCTCAGGATAGAATAATACACATCAATGTAAAAAGAGGAATTATAGTTCTAACAGATGGCTTAAAGATATTTTCCCAAAGTATTGCTGAAGAGCAAATAAAAATGGGGGATTATCCATGACATGGTCCAAATATTATTTTATAAAAAGATTTAGAACATCCTAAATATGATTTATATACTGTATGTGTATATGAAATTACATGAGAAAATATCTTTATTTCTTTTGTTGTTCAAATTGTCCTAGATTTAGCTGTTGTGAGCTCCTTCCAATTGACTCCTGAATCCTTTTGACATGCCACCATCATCTTTTGAGCATTTCCTTACTCTGTGGCACCATGAGATAGTCCAGGGTCATCCTGTACTTTTGCTGCCCCAATCCTGGAATCAACCATTTCTGCAAGGATTCCTGGTTCCGTGAATTGAACAAATGTATTTAGAAATTGAGATCTGCACTCTAGGTGTGCATGTTACTACTGAGATGTTGATCTTTTTAGGCTCTGTGAATAGAGTTTTGTTGGTGGTGGTAGTGGTTGCCATGGAGTCAATTATGACTCATGCTGAGTGACTCCATGTGCTACATAGTAGAACTACTACATAGAGTTTTCTTGGCTAATCTTAACAGAAGTAGATTACTAGGTCTTTTCTTCCACGTTACCACTGGATGGTTTTGAAACCCTAACCCTGAGGGTTAGCAGTCAAGTGCAAATCATTTGCTGAACCTGGAAACTTTGAATAGAGCTTAGAAATGTTCATATGTGTATGAATATGTACATATGATATGTCTGCACACATTCACATATGTACACAAATGTTTTTATTTCTATATACACCCATCTGTGTGTGTGTGTATTTTGACTACTACTCTTTACCAAAGTTAGTTAGCTATTTTTTTCCTTACTCTCTTTAGTGTGGTTTTGTTGCCATTTGTAGTATAAGTAGATTAATTTATTCATTGTGGTACCGCCTCCCTAATCTAGCACAATTTAATTATCTATTTAAATTTTGAAAACTTTATCTGTTATTATGATTAAAACAGGAAGAACTATACAAAAGTTATATTCAGTAAACTGTCAACCCCTCTCATCCCTTGCACTCTGTTTCCATTCCCCCATTCTTCAGTCTTTCCACATCTACCACCAGTGTCATTAGTTTCTTGTTTATTCTTCCTGTATTTTTTCTAGCACAAAAGAGCAGATATATAAATATTTTATTATATTCTCTTCCTTCTTATATGAAAGGGAGCATGTAATAGACACTCTTTCACTTCACTTTTTGCACTTATTATATCTTTTAAATTACCCTATATTAGTCCATTAAGATTTTCCTTATTCTATTTCTTAAAACTTTTATTTTGAAATAATTATATATTTACAAGAAGCTGCAAAAAAAGGAGAGTGATCCTGTCTACCTTTGACCTAGTTTCTCCCAATGTTAACATCTTATATAACTATCATAGTATATAAAAATTAGGAAATTGGTATTAGTACTATCCCACACATCTTGTTCAGTTTTATACTCACCAGTTTTTGTGTATGTGCACTTATAGTTCTATGAAAATTTAACACATGTACTTTCATATAATCATTATCACAATCAAGATATGCAGTTGCCCCATCACACCAATATTCCCGATGTTTCCTCTTTATAGTCACACCCATCTCTTTCTCCTCTCACTCCCCCATCACTAACCACCAATATGTTATCTACCTCTGTAATTTTGTCATTTAGAGAATGTTATGTAAATGTCATCATATAGTATGTTGCCTTTTGAGATAGCCTTTTAATTTCACTCAACATAATTCCCTTGACATCCATCCAAGTTGTTGTATATACCAATAATTTCTTCATTTTTATTGCTGAGTAGTTTTTCAGAGTATGGTTGGACCACAATTTGCTTAATCATTCACTCACTGAAGGACATATAGGTTGTTTCTATGTTTTAACTATTACACATAATATGGTTATGAATAATAAGGCCTAGCTTTTTGTGTGAGCAGAATTCTTCCTTTTTCTGGGATAAATACTCAGGCTGGATCATACGGCATGTATATGTGCAGTTTTTTAGGAAGCTGTTTTCCAGAGTAATTGCACTATTTACATTCCCCCAGAATATATGAGATATCATTTTTATGGGCATTTGATGCTGGGATGGTTATGTTTGTATGTCAAGTTGGTTGGGTCTGGTTGAGTGGCTGGGCAGCTGGTGGTAGTTAATCCCCATGAGGAGACTGGCAATCAGCTCCATGGCGGGAACTACCACAAGCAGCTGAGTAGCTGCCTTTGGGAATGTGGTCTGCTTCCTGTATTTATGGAGAAGCCTTTGGGAATGGTCTCTAGCCTATGGCACACTTGCTCAGCAGCCTGCTGTGCTCTGCCAACCTTGGGACTTACAATGGACTTAAGTTAATGGCCTACTGTGTGGTTTGGTAACATCAGGACTGTGCCTTTTTACTTGTCAACCTTGGGGCTTCTCAGCCTCAGCAGCCAGAAGCTGTCTGAGTGAAGAAATGCCTCTAGCTCCAGTGGGCCAGGAGCAGGAGGCAGAGCTGGACCCCAAGGTTGAGGGGCTTTC
>NW_006922271.1:964696-965925 GCF_000298275.1 Orycteropus afer afer | reverse complement strand
GTTCTAATAAGTGTGTTTTGATATCATATCACAGCTTTAATTTGCATTTCCATAATGGCTGATGATCTTAAACATTTTTCTATGTGATTTTTTTTTTTTTTTTCCCAACATAGTATCTTCCTTGATAAGAATTTCAGATTGTTTGGATTTTTTCACACTTGAGTTTTGAGAATTTTTTTCTTTGATGTATTACGGTTATGAGTCTTTTGTCAGATATATAGTTTGTAAATATTCTTAGCCAGTCTTTGACTTGTCTTTGATGATCATAATAGAGTCACAAAGCAAATATTTTTGCTTTTAATAAAGTCCTATTTATTGAATTTTTCTTTTATGAATCATGTTTTTGGTATCATGTCTAAGAATTCTCCACGTAGTCCTACATCCCAAGATGATCTCCTATATTTTCTTCTAAAATTTTTATGCTCAAATTTTGCATTAAAATCTATGATTCAGAGGGAGGTGTGTCAAGATGGCAGCATAGTCACATGTCTCATAGTGTCCCTCTTATAACAAAGATTTGAGAAAACAAGTGTGTTGGATTGGGTTCTCTAGAGAAACACAAAAAGCAGCAAAGCATATATATAGAGAGAGAGAGAGAGAAAGAAAGAAATTTATCTTAGGAGAATGGCTCACAAATGTATAGCAGCTGGTAAGTCCAAAGTCCCTGGAGGAAACGTCAGGCTGGCGGCAGCCTTAGCTTCCGTAAGCTCAGGGGGCTGAGAAATTCAAGGCTAGCATCAAGTACACTGGTTGTTGACTCCAACAAAAGACGAATCCAAGATCTCCAGGCCAAGCGGTGGGCTGCTCACTCACAGAAGTTTGTAGTCAGCACACCAGGGTTCCAATCCCTCAAAGAATGTCTCTCTTCTCAGGATGTCCCCGGATAGCCTGGAAGCAGGCCACACCCCTAGGGAAACTCTCCCTGGGCAGATTGGCCACTCAGAACACAGTCATCCGATCCCATCATGGGAACAACCACACAGAACTGGGGTCCAGCCAAGTTGACACACAGCTCCAACTATAACAGTCCACCCCTTGTCAACTTGGCGGTTGTACACATCTTCTTAATCATATATAATCTCTAAATTAGGACAATTACAGAGTCATATTTGTGCCTAACATGACACGTTAACACACATACAACCAAAATGCATTAACCTTATTTACATTTCATAGCTTATAACAGAAGGAAACAAAAATATTTGATGCACATATACAATGAAGAAATA
>NW_006922271.1:957990-961987 GCF_000298275.1 Orycteropus afer afer | reverse complement strand
TCGTGACTCTGTATTCTGGCAATTCAATCTAGGTTGCTGTTCATGTGACCTACAATTCTTCTGTCTATATAGATCAAGTAAATACTTAACAGGCTTGCCATGTATTTCACTACGAGGAACACCATGAGCAAGTAGCCAATGCCATAATTCCACACAAGTCAGACTATTTTGATTAGTGTTCTGACTCTGCTGTCCATTATGGTAACCACACCCACCTTGCCTTTGTTGATTAACTGCTGTCACTTGGCCCCTACTACCACGAGGTCCAGTCAGCCCCATCATATGTAAGTGTCTTAGTTCAATTGGGGCAGTCCCCACTGTCAAATCAGGTTTACGTAAAATAGCAATCACAGCAGTCTTCAAGGATGGTGGAGCTCTCTTCACAAATTTATTCCTCATGGTACTGGTGAAAGGCATGTCTTCTGGACTCTCCATTTCTGGCACTAGGGGTCTAATCTAATAAATCCATTCTAACAGGCCAATTTCCCTAAGCCTCTGGATACCTTCTTCTACATTAAACCAAGGTAGGTCTGGTACTTCAACTTGACTTAAGGTAGGCTACCACATAATCCATGCCTCAGTAAGCAAACCAAATAAACTATTAGATCCTTTCCTAACCTCTCGAGCTGAGACATTGAATGAAGAATCCATACTTAGTGGACCTAAATCAATAAACTCAGACTGATCCAATCTTACATTCCTTGCACCATTATCCCACACCCTCAGTAGCCATTCCCATACATATTCTCCAGGTTTCTGTCTGTACATGTCGGCAAAATCAAGTAGGTCTTTTCGAGTATAGCATATCACCTCCTCAGTCACACTTTCTATTTCACCTCTTGGGGCTCTCTTAGACTTGACCTTTGTTATGGGCCTAGCCACCAGAATAGGTGCTTGAGGCAGTTCCTGAGAGCATTCAGGAATGTTTTCCATGGCCTCTGCCTCACACAATAACCCTGCAGGACCAGTTTGGCTAGTCCCTTCAAGCTGTGGGGGAGGGGATAATGGTTTTACAGTAATCTGTTCAGATGGGAGGGATTCAACAGAATTTACAGGCTCCATATCCTGGCCTTCCTGATGATCTGTCCATATGTCCCCATTCCAGGTTACAGGATCCCATTTTTTTCCAATCAATGCCTTCACTTTAATGGCAGACACCATTCTGGGTTGGCACTTGAGCTGGCATTGTAAATCGGCCACTCTTACAATAAGACTTTGGATTTGGGTTTCAGCTATGTCAGCCCTGGTAGTAGAAGCTATAAGGCTTTCTTTCAAAGCACAGCTGGAAGCACTGAGGTCATTCATGTGGCGCTTAAGCCGAGACTCTGCAGCTTTCAGCCCATCTCGCTCTTTCACCAATTTATCCAGTGTAAGTAGGACCAACCAACCAGCTTCTCTATACTCCTCATTCTGACAAAATTGCAGAAAAGTATCAAATATACGATCACCCAGAGCAACACTTCTCACAAATACTTGATCTATTGGTGGTGCTATTTCACATATTAATTTTGCCACCTCATGCCACAGATTAGTAGGGCTCTCTTTACTAGCAGACACAGAGTTGCTAGTGACATCAGAATTAATCAAACTGGAGAACCAATCTAGGAAGCCCATCCTTATGATTTTGCCTCTCTAGAACCACTCTTGGTACCAAATGTGTTAGAGTGGGTTCTCTAGAGAAACACAAAAACCAGCAAAGCATATATATATATATATATAGAGAGAGAGAGAGAGAGAGAGAGAGAGAGAGATTTATCTTAGGAAAATGGCTCACAAACGTATAGAAGCCGGCAAGTCCAAAGTCCCTGGAGGAAACGTCGGGTTGGCAGCAGCCTTAGCTTCCACAAGCTCAGGGGCTGAGAAATTCAAGGCTGGCAGGCAGTACACTGGTTGTTGACTCCAACAAAAGATGAATCCAAGATCTCCAGGCCGAGTTGTGGGCTGCTCACTCACGGAAGTTTGTAGTCAGCACACCAGGGTTCCAATCCCTCAAAGAATGTCTCTCTTCCAAGGATATCCCCGGATATCCTGGAAGAAGGCCACACCCCTAGGGAAACTCCCCTTGGGCAGATTGGCCACTCAGAACACAGTCATCCGATCCCATCATGGGAACAACCACACAGAACTGGGGTCCAGCCAAGTTGACTCACAGCTCCAACTATCACAGCAAGTGAATCAGATATAGATAACAACTTTACCCTGATGATCAAAGGTAAGGTTGAAGACTCAGGCTGAGTGTCATGTGAAAGGAGAGACTGTACAGAAACAGATGACATAGAGAATTATGGATGGTCAGTGCTGTGCCAGCCAACCCTGCACAGTGTGGCCATAATGTGACAAAGCAGTCAGCATTCCCAGCCAAAGCCCCAACATTAAGTTCAAGCAGGACTGGCTCTTCATCCATACCCAGATCCAGAGTATTCCTCACTCTGCAAAAGTTATGTGCAATCACCTCACCCAGCACTTCCCCTGTATTCCCTTGCAAGAGGCCTGTAGGCTTATATTACCCACACCTCTCTTATACTTCCTCCCTGGTTGAGCAGAGGCACCAAGGACCACCCCATCCCCTGAACCTGGAGCCCATACACTGGCAGTACCTGCCTCTTTGTTCAGCCATTCATGTCTGGGACTCACAGATTAGTAATGCCCACCTTTCTGCCCTACCATAAGCACTGAAGGCCCATGAAATGGTGGCACCCAGTCTTATATCCAGGTGTCAATGAACAGCTAGGGGGCCATGAACAGGTGGTGCTCACTGCTCTGCCTCTCACTAGCTTCAATAGCCTGAGAACTGGAGATATCCATACCCATGTCTAGCCACCCACACTGGGTGCTCACAGACCAGTTGTGCCCCCTACTCTCTCCAGTCCTCTGTGCTGGGGTCCTCCCTAAGTCACACTCTAATTAACAAGCACACACTATCCTAGTGGGCACTTATGGACTGGCAGCATCTTCCCTGCCTCAGCCCCACATATTCCCCTCCCCTGCAAACAGAGGGTCGTGCTAGCTCTGGCCACCAATGCACAGCTGTGACTACCTAGGAAAATTGGTGAGAGTTGCAGTACCACACACCCAGTGACCAATGATGTGATCACCCTCATCCTAATCACTCAACAACCAGCAGTGCTCATATACAACTCCCAACCCAGCAAACAGTGAGAAGACTCCCTACACCAATGACCAGGTCACTGGCTGGATAGACACATGACCTTACCAACACTGCCAGCTACATCCTCAGCTACTGTGCAATACTAGTGAACAGAGATGCATGCACACACCCAGATGCTGTTCCACTCACCCAGAGACAGCTGGTGAGACCTCCAGTGCTACTAGACTAGCAATCACAGTAGCAAAGTCACCCCACCTACCAAACAAAACAAAACAAATTGGAACACAAAAAGCAAACTTAATAAATATAGTAAAACCTTAATGCATTGATGACACAGGCAATATCAAAGTACATAAAGAAACAAGACAAGAAGACTCCAAATGTGGCCAAAATGAAGAACTGAAAACCTGGAGGAAGATGAGGTAATGGAACTACAAGGTAAAGAATTCAATAGACTAGTACAAAAAGTTCTTCAAGAGCTCAAGAAAGAGATAAAGGGGGAAAACAAACAAACCAAGGAAAAACAGACAAAGCGATGGAAGTCAAAAAAACAATACAAGAACCAAGCAATAAAATAAAAAAAGACAATTGGAAACTAACAACAACAGCAGCTAGAAATCCAAAAGATTAACAATAAAATTTCAGAAGTGGACAATTAACTCAATAGAAGAACATTTGATCAGAAATGAATGCTTAGAAACCAAAATCAGCAAAATAGAGAAGAAATCCCTTGACATCAATATGTTTGAGGAAAAATCAGAAGAAAGGGGGGAAAAAAATGAAGAAAGCCTAAGAATTATGTGGGACACTGTCAAGAGAAAAAATTTACAAATGATTGAAATTCTAGAATGAAATTCTAGAAACACATTACCTACTTAAACTAACACA
>NW_006922271.1:920193-955400 GCF_000298275.1 Orycteropus afer afer | reverse complement strand
GAACCCCAAACAGGATAGACCCCAAAAGAAAATCACCCAGACACATCATCAAACTGACCAAAACCAAAGACAAAGACAGAATCCTGAAAGCCGCACGGGGAAGAAAATAAATCATATGATCATCTTAATTGATGCAGAAATGTATTTGATAAAGTTAAATGCCCATTCCTGATCAAAACTCTCAATAAAATAGGAATAGAAAGGAAATTCCTCACCACAAAAAGGGCTTTTATACAAAACAAATAGCCAACATTATGGTCAATGGACAGAACATTCCCCTTGAGAACAGGAACCACATAAGGATGCTCTTTATCACAAATCTTATTCAAGATTATACTGGAAGTCCTAACTACAGCAATACGTCAAGGAAAGGAAATAAAGAGCATTCAGATTGGTAAAGAAGAGGTAAACCTATCCCTACTCACAGGTAATATGATCCTGTAAAAGAAAAATCCAACATGCCAAAAGAAAGCTCTGGACATAATAGAAGGATACAGTAAAGTAGCATGATGCAAGATCAACATACAAAAAATCAATTGCGTTCCTCTACACCAACAAAGAGAACTTTGAAAAGGAAATCAGGAGAATAATACCATATACAATAGCTCTTAAAAATATAAAATACTTAGGAATAAATCACACCAGGGAAATAAAATACCTACAAAACACTGCTGCAAGAAATCAAAAGAGACCTACATGAAGGGAAAAACATATCATACTCATGGATAGGAAGAATTAAGACTGTGAAAATGCAATACTACCCAAGCAATCTATAAGACCCACTGCCATTGAATGAATTCCAGCTCATAAAGATTCCATAGGACAGAGTATAACTAAGACTTAGGATTTCCAATGATGTAAATCTTTATGGAAGCAGAGTGCCTCATCTTTTTTCTGAAGAGCAGCTGGTGGGTTAGAAACGCTGACATATTGGTTAGCAGCCCAATGCTTTAAACACATCACCACCATAGCTCCTATATATATAATGAAATTCTGATCCATATTCCAACAGCATTGTTTAAAAAGATGGATAAATATTATATGGAAAGGAAGAGGCCTTGGTATAATAAAACATTATTAAAGGAAAATAATAAAGTAGGAGGCCTTATACTACTTGATTTTACAACACTTTATACAATCACAGTAATGAAAGCAACCTAAACTGGTAAAATGATAGACACGGAGACCCATGGAAGAGAATTGAGAAGTCAGATGTAAATCTATGCACCTATGGACAGCTAATCTTTGACCAAGGGCAAAAGTCCATTAAACTGGGAAGAGAGAGTCTCTAACAAATGGTACTGGCAACACTGGGTATCTGTCTTCAAAAAAGTGAAACAGGACCTATACCTCACAACCTACATAAAAACTAACTCAAAATGGATCAAAGACCTAACTATAAAACCTAAAATGATAAGGCTCATGGAAGAAAAAATAGGGATAATATTAGAGGACATAATATACGGTAGAAATAGAATACCAACCATAGCTAAAAATGCACAAACAGGAGAAGATGAACTAGGTAAATGGGACCGCATAAAAATTAAACACATATTCTCATCTAAAGATTTCTCCAAAAAGGGTAAAAAGAAAATCTATAGACAAGGAGAAAAATTGTTACTGTTACATATCTGACAAGGGACTAAAGTCTTAAGTTTATAGGAAACTTCAACAACAAAAAGGCAAACAAACAATCCAATTTAAAAATGGCAAAGGACACTTCACCAAAGAAGACATTCAAACAACTAATACTTGAAGAAGTGCTCAATCATTAAACGTTGTTGTTAAGTGCCATTGAGTTGGCTTCAACTCATAACAACCCTATGTAGAAAAGAACAAAACACTGCTTAATCTCATGCCATCTTCGCCTTGCTATGGTTGAGGCAATCATTTCAGCCACTGTGTCAATCCATCTCATTGAGGGTCTTCCCTTTTTCACTGACACTCTCTCTACTTTACCAAGCATGGTATTCTTCTCCTGGGATAGATCCTTTCTGAAAACATGACCAAAGTAGGTGAGATGAAGTCTGGCCATTCTCACTTGTAAGGATCATTCTGGCTGCACTTCTTCAGGACAGATTTGTTTGTTAACAATTAGAGAGACGCAAATTAAAACTACAATGAACTAGCATCTCACCTCAAGGGTAGTGGCACTCATCAAAACGCAGAAAACAACAAATGCTGATAAGGTTGTGAGAACATTGGAACTCTCTTACACTATTGGTGGGAATGTAAAATGGTACAACCACTATGGAAAATGGTATGGCACTTCCTTAAAAAGGTAGAAGTAAAAATGTTTGCATAGTCCCTGACTTTGTCAAATTTTCTAGTATTTATGCTACAATAACATGGTAAGTAGCATTTGTGAACCTATTTCAATAACGTAATTTTAGAATGAAGCAGTCATTTAAGGAAAAGAAAGGAAAAAATCAAAAAAGGCTTCCACTCGGATATTAATAATGTTGTAACTAATAACTTGTAGTTCATGTCGAAAAGCTTTACAAAGCAATTTTGTTGTTAGCACTCACATAATCTAAGAAGTATTTCATTTATGCAATGCAGAATTATATTTATCAGATATTATTCTATGATTAAAATTGATAATAAACTTCACTAAGGATTCTGTACTGGAGCTCTAGTGGTGTAGTGCCTAAGGCATTTGACTGCTGACGAGAAGGCTGGAGCTTCAAACCCACCAGCCACTCCTCGGAAGGAAGACTGGGCAATCTACTTCCGTAGAGATACCACCTCGGAAAGCCAAGGAGGGGTCACGTTGAGTTGGATCCGACTCCACAGCAGTGAAAAGGATTCTGTACAGGTGGTAGGAGAGAAGGCCCAAGGTGGTGGTCGTGGTGGGGGGACACCATGAGTTACTGCACCAAGAGACCCCGACTTTAATGATACCTAGTGGTGATGGGCACTGTCTTTGTACCTAATAAGACTGTGAGCTCCTAAGATAGAGAATTCTGTTCAATTTCTCTCCACACATCACTCTTTACCTTCATGATGTTCAGTATTGTTAAGCACAAAGTTCACGTTATACTCTACATGCTGTCATAACTGACAACACAAAGACTTTTAAAAAATACTTTTACTTTTTTGAAGCAAAACAAACTGAAAAAATTTAGACACTTGAGTAGTATTTTGAGTGTGTCCATTGTTATTAATTTTTAAATGTACTTCTATCAGGTGCAAAAAGTTATTGGGTATGTAAACACTTTGGTCTTGCCTACTAAGCAAAAAGTTGACATTTTGAACTCAGTGACACCACAGAAGAAATTCTGGTGACCTTCTTTTGTGAACATTATAGCCAAGAAAACCCTGCGGAGCAGTTCTGCTCTGTAACAGATGGACCAACAACACAGGGTGGCTGTGAGTCTGAGTGCACTCTACAGCAACTTAACAACTTTATCTGTCTGCTACATGTATAAAAACAGACCAAGTTAGTTTAGTATTTCTTGTTCTAAATGAATTCAGACAGATTCTAGGATCATATATATGTTTTTATGTTCCATAATCACAAACTAGATGATAAAATATTTCCAGAATTATCCCATAAATCACTTTCAAACTTAGTGGTAACTAATTTATTGAACCAATGAATGGCTCATTTAAAAAATATAAAGATTAGCTCAATTGACATCATTCTGGTTTATCTGCTATTCTCTCATAATTCTTATACATTGATTTTTAGATCACATACACATTTCTCTCAGGTAACCTGGCATATTATTTATTTGGACGTTTCAGATATGAATGTATTTTCATTAGGGAAAATCCTTTCATATTTCAATATACTTTTCTAGTATTTGGCTTCCATTTTCCCTTGTAATTATAATTCTCATTGACAGAAATAAAGAACAAAAATTTTTATTTATTTAAACTACTAGCACAGTGGTTCTTAAGGTGTTAGAAACATCAGCTTTACCAAGGAATTCATTAGAAATACAAATTCTCAAGCCCAACCAACTCAATGCTGTAGAGTGGTCCCAACTCATAGCAACCCCTCCTGGGGTTTCCGAGGTGGTATCTCTACAGAAGTATATTGCCCAACCTTCCTTCAGAGGAGTGGCTAGTGGGTTTGAACTTCCAGCCTTCTGGTTAGCAGTCAAATGCCTCAGGCACTACACCACCAGAGCTCCTAGGACCGACCAAAGACCCCCTGAATTAGAAGTTCTGGGGTACACAGTCTAGATTTGAAAAGCCCCAGGTGATTTTGATGTGTGTTAAGTTTTTAAGATCCGCAGTATTGTGTTAGAATGTATGACGTTATTATGATGTTTAAAGGAGAAATGTGATCATTGTATCTCAGGAATTGATGGTATTTTGTTTTATGATATATTTTGTAGAAGGAAATAAATTGGAAAAAGAAGATAGTGAAGAAGCAGTTAAAATAAAGACAGTATGATATAACACATCAAATAAGCAACACACAATGTGTGAGTATTGTCCTCAGCACTCTGGTAGCATAGTGGCTAAAGCACTTGACTGCAAACCACCAGCCACTCCTTGGAAGGAAGGTTGGGCAATCTACTTCTGTAGTGATACTGCCTTGGCAACCCAAGGAGGGGTCTCTATGAGTCGGGGCCGACTCGACAGCACATAACAACAACAACAACAACAAAGATGACATGGAACTAGTGTCATTACCGTCCATGCTTCCTACCTCAAGGGAATGAACAGGGTGCTCATAAACTTTTCATCTTGCACAAGGAAGGTGGACACATTAAACAAGCAGTGGGCACATTACATGATGTGCTCTGTTTTCTGATTTGGACTATTAGGGCTTTAGACATTAAAGGAGATAGAACTGAAAGGAATTATAAAGGTTTTTCAAAGAACAATATTTGATTAAATCCTTAAATAAAGCTAGAACGGTACTTAGTAGAAGGAATCAAACAGAACACTTCAATTCAGGAAAAGGCATGAGTGCAGAACCATGGCAAGAGAATGAAAGATCTAGACAAAATTGTTGAAGAAAACTTGTTGTGGATTTTATCATTGTGTTGATGTGAGAATGGTGCTAAAAGTTTTACCTAGGGCTTTTGACCTTATAAGGAGCTCTGGTGATATAGTGCCTAAGGCATTTGACTGCTGACCAGAAGGTGGTGGTTTAAACTAACCAGCCTCACCAGATGTAAGATGAAGCAATCTACTTCTCTAAATATTTACACCCCAGAAATCCAATGAGGGTAGCAATGAGTCAGAATCGACTCCATGGCAGTGAGCTTGGTTTTTTGAGTTTATTGACTTTACATCTAATTCACAAGAAGGGGAGATAGAAACTTTTCTGGACTTTTGTTAGATCTCCTGCAATTGTCAGAAAAAAAAATATTGTGTTTGTGTTCATGACTGTGTTTTTTAATGTATGTATGAAAATGTTATTTCCAGAGGAAGAGTTCCTAGTGTTTATTCTCATCTCAAAGATGTCTACTCTTCCCCAAGTATAAAAACCAGTGGTATAAGGTTTGAGAACTGAAAGTTTTTAAGGTTATACTATTTTGGGAATCTTAAAAGTCAAGTTGTAGATAGTTAGCAATGAATCTATTTAGGCAGTAGGGGAAAAAAATGCAGTTCTCTGTCAATGAAATTTTATTTGGGGACAATCAGCATAATAGTTCTAAGTGCAGCAAATGTATAACACTTAAGAGAAAATGTAATAATTTAGTTAAATTCCAGTATTTAGCAAAGCCTAGCATATTTTTTATTTCTCAATGAAGTAGACCCTTGCAACCAACCTCTTAAAAGCTCCCTTTACGTCTTTGTTTCTAAGTGTGTATATAAGGGGGTTCATCATGGGAGTGATGATTCCATAGAAAAGGGACACCATCTTTCCTCGGTCCTTGGAGGTAGGGGATGGTGGTTGCATATACATATAGATAGCAGTGCCATAAAAAAGTAACACCACAATTAAGTGGGAACCACATATCCCAAATGCCTTTCGCCGACCTTCAGCTGACTGTATTCTCAATACTGCTTGGACAATGAAAGCGTATGATATAAGGATGAGTGTCAAAGGTATTAGAAGGAATGGCACACAGAAAAAGAAGAGTTCAGCTTCATTTGCTGTTGTGTCAACACAAGACAACTTCAGCAGAGCAGGAACTTCACAGAAGAAATGATCTACTTCTCTGTGACCACACAGTGGCATCTGAAGGGTCAGGGTAGACTGCAAAACTGAGTTGCTAAAGCCACTAATCCAGGATGCAGCTGCCAACTGGTGGCAGAACCTTTGGTTCATGATGACTGAGTAATGGAGAGGCCGACAAATAGCCACAAACCTATCAAAAGACATGACAGCCAAGAGAATACATTCAGTGGAACCCAAGGCCAAGAAAATGAAAAGTTGGGCCACACAGCCACCATAACTAATGACCTTCCTGGTGCTGCATATGTTTACCAGCATTTGTGGAACTATACTCGTGGTATAGAAGAGGTCCAGGAGAGACAGATTGGTAAGAAAGAAATACATGGGAATATGGAGTTTGGGGTCCAGATGTGCCACGAGAATTATTGCTAGATTGCCAAAGATAGTCAAGATGTAGGAAACCAGGAACACCACAAAGAGTGGGAGCTCCAGCCATGGTCGATCTGAGAAACCTAACAGGATGAACTCCCATGGGATGCTCTCATTTACCTTATTCATGGTAAATGGTTCAACTCTTGGTTTCCTGAAATACAAAAAGCCAATAATCAATAAAGTCATATTTATTGTCTACGTCAGTTAGCTATCATTTTGCTACCAAGTGACATAAATTTGTACACTAATACTCTTAGAAATAGGCAAAGTACATTTATAAAAATATAAATATTTCTTTCCAAGTGTTTTAAGTGAGTTTCTGTATTTGTAGCATTATATCAGCAAAATAAATTTCAAACATTTAAAAGCATATCACTAGTTTCAACATTCAGCGAATTCATCCTTTAGATCGGCTGTTGTTGTGTAAACACATTGTTCTCACTTCTTTCCACCTGGACAACTAATGGTAGGTAGATGTTGACACAGTTCCTTCCATTTGGTATTTCTCCTCAATGTCAATGACATTCCCTAATTATATGAATCAGTTAAATTGTTTAAACTCCACACCTTCTTTTAAAAAATTATCTATTAACTATCTAGAAATTTATTAGATACATTTGAAAGAGACATATCCTTTTTCTGTGAGTAGCTCATAGAAGTTGTGTTGTTGTTGTTATGTGCCGTCAAGCCGGACTCGACTCGTAGTGACCCCTCCTTGGGTTTCTGAGGCGATATCACTACAGAAGTAGATTGCCCAACCTTCATTCAGAGGAGTGGCTGGTTGGTTTGAACCACCAAACTTCTGGTTAGCAGTCAAGTGCCTTAAGAACTACACTACTAGAGCTCCAGAATTATATAAATAACCCTGGAATTTATAGTCTGACAGGCCCAGGCTTGTGACCCTACCTTCCCAGTTACCTTGCCCTGGAATGTTTCTTATCCTCTGATCTTTAGGCTCTCATTTGTAAAATGAAGATAGTTGTACTTTTTAAAGTTGTTTTGATGTGACATGTAAGTGATTTATTAAATGCACACAGCTTAGCCTTTGGCCTTTAGAACTAGAGCAGCATGGATGAAAAGAATCACAGGGTTAAGAGAAAAATTACTTAGGATTTTTACAACTTTATAATTCCCAGAGTTACTAATGGAAAGGAAAGGAATGCCTTAAGGTTCAGTGGTAAAAGTCTTTCCTTAATAATCAGGTTCAATTCCTGTCCAATGTACCTCAAGTACAGTCACCATCTATCTGCTGAAGACTTATATGTTCCTGTGATGCCAAACAGATTTCAGGGGAACTTCCAGGCTAAGAAGGGCAAGGATGCAAAGTCTTGTGACCTGCTGTTGAAAAATGGTCTGACCAGAAACCAGTCATGGGGATGGCACAGAATTGGCAGGTTTTCATTTGTTGTGCATGAATCATGGGGTGATTTGATGAGAGATAACAACAAAAAACAATGCAAAGAGGCTCTGCAAGTTGAAAACTCATCTTTCCATTCTCTCCGTGATCCTACAACCCTCAACCTCAACAACAGGAATCATTGTAACCATAGATATGAGGGATACATGGGACCTTTAATGTAAATTACTCATCATAGTGGCAGGCACAGAGAAACACAGTCATGTAGTGGAAGCATGACTGTGATGCAGAAACTGAGATGCTTTGGCAGAACCTATTCAGAGCTCTAAAGTTCTTGGAAGTACTAATACAAGTCAACTCCATCAGCTAGAAATGTACTCATCCCAATGAAATCTTACCATGACATAAAATTTATAAATTATTTTTTCAGTATTGGAGTATATTTTTCCTTTATTATTCATGTTCATCCAACTATTGACAATGTGTATTTTAATTTCTACTTCTTGTAGAGCTGTTAATCCCCTCAAAAGATCCACTTATGCTCAGCTGTTAAGAAATTTGAAGTCTATAGTCACAGATACAGATGTGAAATGACGTTCAAATGTATCTTTGAGTGGAAAAAAAAGTTCTGTATATTTGTATAGTGTAAGCCCATCACTTAAAGAAAAACAATATCATATGATAACATATTACTTTGCATCTACTTGAAAATTAAAGAAGAAACGGTTACCCCTAGGAATGGAATAGACAAAGGAAAGCAAAATTTGGTTATAACATTTTTGTTCTAATTTTTCAATAAGCAGGCTTTAATTTTATAATAATTTTTTAAAACATCTACTCACCAACTCACTTTCTGTATTTTACTCTCATATTAGCATTGCTTTACTTTAAGACTTTGACCCCCTCAAAAGGGTGCCAATCATTAGAAGAAATACAATGTCTTAAGCTCTTAATACTTTACAAATTCATTTGAAGGAAGGCTCTGCAAGGCGCTTTCCTAAAGGATGACATGTGAGAGTATGTTTCAATCTTATTGGCAAAATAATGTTGCTAAGGAGTTTGGGAAAATAGGATAAATGGCATCACTAAAGAGAGATTTCACATACTTCACAATCTTCTTGAGTTTGTACTGATCCCCTCAAGTCTGTGTAGCTAGGGTGGACTCCTTTACTCCTGCTGTCCTGACATAGTCGGTGGTAGAGCCCATGCCATTCTCAGAAGTATTCCTGTTTACATGGTACAGTAGAAATTCACACTAACAATAATAATGAAAAGTGAAATAATCTTCGTATTATTGTTCAGAAGATATCTTGCCATTGAGGACTTTGCATGTGTTTTCTCCTCTAACCCAGGTCAATGGCCTTTCCTGATGGACACTCTATGTGGTATTTCCACTAGAACTGCTGACCTTGGGGTTAGCAGTGAAATGCCTTACCTGCTACGCCATGGGAGAAGGAAGGAGTCAGTTAATGCCTTTGCAGTCAACTGACCCCTTCACTCTGAAATTCAGTACTTATAAATGTAATAAACTGATTTTATCATCAATACAATATATTGGTCAGTGTTTCCTATCATGTGTGATATCTTCCCAAGTTTGTAGTCAATGAGGGAAACAGGATGTGAGAAGAATATTTATCACTCTGGCAGGAAGCACTGGAGCAGAATAAGGATGAGGGGCCAGAAGGAAAGACAGGAAGGAAACAGGAGATTTCTGAGCACCGCCTTCTCAATTTCTGCTTTACTCACGTTTGTGCACATTTGCTCGTCTTCAAAACATGCAGTAACCTCAGATATTTACCCATTCTTGAAAGAATATCTTCAGATTGAACAGTTGTGATGTCATTTTGTAGTTTAGGACTTTTAAGTAACTTGAATTTGGAGTTCTTTCCCTTTGATTAGGACTGAAGTGTTTGTGAATAACCTAAAAAAGAAATAGGAATTCACAGGACTTTACAAATCTTATCTATCATCATCTTGGAATATTTAAACCCATAGTTTAGAAAACATCATCATCTCCTTTTTTACCTGTATATTGGTTGATGTTATGTATTTTCTTATTCTACATCTGAGATGAACATTAAAAAAGATGAGATTCAACAAAGTCTTGGAAGCTTCTTTTTAAGCTGCACTATGGAAAGAGCATCGAGATAAGAGAAGTAACAAGAGTTTCGGTTCCAAATTTGCCAATAAGTTGAAGTATGATTGGGCAAGTTAGTTCATTGCTTTGTGTGTGAGTTTTATCTTCTCTAACATTATGGGTTTTCTTTCTTTATTTTATTGTGGTAATTATATAGCTGACCAAACATTTGCCATTTCCACATTCTTCACAAGTACGGTTCAGGATGATGAGCTATATATTCATCATGTTGTTCAACCATTACCATTAACCCTTCCCAAGTTTCTCTATCACCCTTAGCAGAAGCTCAGTGTCACCTAAGTATTGTGTTTTCCTTTCCTCCTCTTTCCCCACTGCCCTTGGTAATCATTTTGAACTCCACACTCTTGCCTGCCTATTCTAGATGTGTATCATGGGTTTCCTATTTTCTTCTTTGGGTAAAAACTGTTTACTTTCATGTTTTCTCAAATTATCTCATATCCCTATGAATGTGTGGAAGGCTTCCAAGAACCATGAGAACTTCCACCTTCATGCTGGACTATAAGGATGAATAATACTAGTCAATTTTTCCACTCTGTTGATGCATTGCAGCATGGCTTAGCAACACAAGGATGTTTGTCCCCCAAAATTTCTAGTTTATGAAACACTAATTTGTAGCAGAAATCTCAAATTATGTGCTCAGAGAGGTTAAGTTACTTTTCCAATGTCTTAGAGCTAGTAAGAAGCACATTTAATTTAGAACACGAGACTCATCTAAAGTTCATGTTTCTCACAGATTACAAATTTACTCAAAACAGCATTGTATACTAAATAAAAACTGTATATAGAAACTGCAGCTGAATGAGTCAGACTTCTTCTAGCAGATAATTGGTCTCCTCTTGAGATTTGAATTATAAGTAGTTCATGAGATGAGTACTTAGAACACACAAATTTTAGTATAATATTATTTAGTAATTGTCTGAAATATATTCTACTTACCTCCACTTTAAGCATTGGATATAGATCAATTCATATTTATTCAAAAAGCTTTGGATTCAAATAAAACTAATTTAAAGTGCATAGACACAAAGACATCTTTATATGCTGTTTCATTGTATAACTGATTTGATGAAATTCATTAAACTTCTTTTACTTCCACTCAATATGTAGTAGGTCAGGAGCTCTCCATTCAGAGGTAATTGGAGGATAAGGATGAAGCATTGCAGATGATCAGGACATTCTCTGTCATTAGAAAATCAATTATAACATTTAGAGATTTTTTTTTTTTTTTCCTAACCAGTTTGGCAAAATGAGTAAGAAGTGCCGTATATTGTCTATCAGTATCAGTGTTTGTGTTGGTCTCTGGAAGAACTCACAAACACTAAATTGCAAAACTTTCCCCCATACTTTATAGTAAAATTAACCCTATAACCACTGGGAAGAGAGAGGGAGGTGACTCTATGAAGCCGTAGTCCTCTCATCACTGATTTGCTGTGCAAAACCTTTCTCTAGGGACTGAATCCTCAATTTTTCCTAAGGCAGAAGAAACTACAATAGTATTAAAATGCTCTCTCAAAGAAAGTTTAAATTTTGTGCTATTGAATTGGGATTAGTTTTTTTGTTTTGTTTTGTTTTGTTTTGTTTTGTTTTTCCCTGTACACTGGTACACTATTCAATCAGTTTTCTAAAGCCATCTGGTTGTTTCCATCAAGAAGGAAATTTTCATTTCATGTATAAATTGTCTAATATTCCATCTGAGGTCATGTTACCAAGCCATTCATTTGTATACCAGAGAATATACCCCTACTTAATGAATGTTAAGAAAATTGCTAATTAACTTGGATCACCATAAGTCAGAACAACAGCAAGGCAACTTTTTTTTTTTATATAAGATCTCTTTATGTAGAAAAGATTTTTTTTATTATTGTTATTTTTTGTTATTTAAAAGATTATTACATAGTGAATATAGCTACCTTTTCTTTCACAAATATTGAATTGTCAAGACTAGTTACTTAAATGTTTTCCTCAGTATGAGATTATATATGCCTCTTAGATTAGTGTTTAATCCAGCCAGAATTAATTTTCTCATGCTGTATATTGAGGTTCATTTCAATTTCTTTTCCAGATGGATAGATTTGGAAAATTTATGCTTATTTTTATATATATATATAGTTTCTGCAACATGGAGGAGGATGCTTTTTAACAAATGTGGGGAAAAAACATACAAATAAGGATGAAGCAAAAAGGCTACTTCCAAATTCAAAGTATTGCAGGTTTTCTCAAGAAAAATTATGTCATAACTGCTAAAAATTACATGTATTCTTAACCTAGCACTATCACTCCAAGAAATCTTTCTCATGGAAGGAAATTAACAATACAATGACATATGGATGGTAATGTTTATTGTAGAAATGTTTTATTGGCCAGAGATGGAAAGATATGTAATCCTTCAATAGGAATTTTCTAAATAATTATTATGTCCTCAGGATAGAATAATATACTTCCATGTAAAATGAGGAATCACAGTTCTAAGTGATGGCTTAGAAATATTTCCCCAAGGTGTTGCTAATGAGCAGAGGAAAATATACATGACATGGTCCTAATATGTATCAGCCCCAGGACATGATGGCCCTAGAGACCAGAAGAACTAGATGGGGCCTGGCTACCAATACCAACCACTCAGGAAAGGATCAAATCCTGGATAGAGTGGGAGGGAAAACATGGAACAAACTCCAATAACTCAATAATGACCAGAATTACTGGCCAGATGGAGTCTGATGAGACCCCAATACTATGTATGGCCCTGGGATACATTCTGAGCCTGGAATAAAACTCACTCCCAGAGGCTGGCTCTCAGTCCAATCAATAGTTAACGAGATGTACATGCAGACCATTCAACCCAGGATGATGCACCCACATACTCTATGGTAATACATCCCTTACAGCAATGGACCACAGGGCACCAGAGGAGCAACATTCACACTGAGGAAATGCAGGACAAACAGAAGTGCTTAACTATGAGGGGCACAGGGGTAGGGTTACTGGGCAGGGAGGGAGAAGACTGGGTTAGGGTTGGGCATGATAAATGGGGAGTGAAACTAAATGTATACGTAATGTTGAACGTAAAACAAACTCTTAAAATAAAAAATAAATAAATAAAACAAAGGCTTGGAAAATTAGGATTTAAAAAAAAAGGGGGGATTTTAAACATCCTAAACTATGGTTTTATATATTGTATGTATGTATGAGATTACATGAGAAAATATTACATAAGTGCTTATTTTGTTACTCAGATTGTCCTGACTTGGCTTTTGTGAGCTCCTGCAAGTTGACTCTTCAACCTTTTCACATGCCACCATCAACTTTTGAGCATTTCATTACTCTGTGGTACCATTAGATATTCCAGAGTCACCTGGTACTTTTGCTGCCCCAGCACTGGAATCAACCACTTTTCCATGGATATATGTGTGTGTATTTGTGAATGTGTGTATACACATTATCTATAAATATGCATTTGTACATTTCTAAACTCCATTCAAGGTTTTCAGTGGCCAATTCTTTCAGAAGTAGATGGCCTCCTCGTTCTTCCCAGGCTGTTTTAGTCTGAGAGCTCCACTGAAACCTGGCCACCACGGGTGATCCTGCTGGTATTTGAAATACCGATGGCACAGCCTCCAGCCTCACAGCAAATGCAAGCCACCATAGTACAACAAACTGATCAACGAGATGGATTTACACAGTGATTGCAACAATGGGCTCAATTGTAACAGAGATTGTGAAGATGACGCAGGACAGGGCAGTGTTTCATTCTATTGTACATAGGGTTTTTATGAGTTGGAATGAACTGAACAGCACCTAACAACAACAAAACTGTATTCAAGGTTCCTGTTGTTGTTAGGTGGCATCAAGTCAGCTTCAACTCATAGCCATCCTATGTACAACAGAACAAAACACTGCCCAGTCCTGTGCCATCCTCACAATCCTTGCTATACCTAAGCTCATTGTTGCAGCCACTGTGTCAATCCATCTCATCAAAGGCCTTCCCCTTTTTTGCTGATGCTCCTCTTTACCAAGCATGATATCCTTCTCCAGGGTATGGTCTCTTCTGACGTGACCAAAATCACTGCGGTGATTTTAGAAAAGACCTAGAAATCTGTTTTTGTTCAGATTAGCCAAGAAAACCCTATGGAGCAATTTTAAGATCCATGGTGTTGTATTAGAATTACACTTAGGAAGAAATGTATGCTATTATAACGTTTAAAGGAGAAATGTGATCATTATATTTTTCAGTAATTGGTTGTATTTACTTTTTTTATGATATATTTGGTAGAAGAAAATAAATTGGAAAAAGGGTAGTAAAGAAGCAGTTTAAATGACAATATGATGTATCACACCAACTAATCAACACATGGTGTATGTGAGAATTCTCAAAATTTGATGAGCTCTGAAGGTGACATGGAACAAGTCTAACTTATAGGCAATGCTTCCTACCTCAAGGGGATGAACATGGTGTTAATAAACTTTTCATCTTGCCCAAGAAAAGTGTATCAAACAAGCAGTGGACGTCATTACATGATTTCTTATATTTTCTTATTTAGACTATAAGAGGAATCATGATTAAGTCCTAAAGTGTAGCTAGAACTGAACTTAATGTAGGGAACCAAATGGTAAGTGCAGAATCATGGCAAGAGAAAGAAAGATCTAGATAAAATTGTTGAAGAACACTCACAGTGGATTTTATTGTTGTGCTGATGTAGGAATGGGGTTAAAAAATTAAGCTAGGGCTCTTGACCTTAGTTTTTCTTAATTGACCTTATATCTATATTTAAGAGGCATGGTCTATGAGTGGTTTTATGGACTTCTATCCCTAAGGCATTTGACTGCTAACTAGAAGGCTGGCTGTTCAAACCCACCAGCCACTCCTTAGAAAGAAGTTTAGGCAACCTACTTCCATAGTGATACTTCGCCTCGGAAACCCAAAGAGGGGTCACTATGAGTCGGATCCCACTCCACCACAGTGAGTTTGGTTTTTTGGTATTAGACCTCCTAAGGAGCTCTCATGACATAGTGCCTAAGGCATTTGCCTGCTAACCAGAAGGTTGGCAGTTCAAACCCACGATCTGTTCCATGGAAGGAAGACTGGGCAATCTACTTCCATAAAAATTTACCACCCTGGAAACCCAAAGGAAGTTGCTATGAGTCAGAAATGACTCCACGGCAGTGAGTTTGGTTTGGTTTGATTTGAATAAACCAATTGACTCAGATCCAACTCATAGTGACCCCTTCTTGAGTTTCACCATGCTATCACCATGGAAGTAGATTGCCCAATCTTCCTTCGGAGGAGTGGCTGGCGGGTTTGAACTGCCACCCTTCTGGTTCGCAGTCAAATGCCTTAGGCACTATGCCACCAGAGTTAGACCTCCTATATTGTCTGAAAAAAATTTGCATATGTGTTTGTGTGTGCTTGATTATATGTATATAAAAATGTTGCTTTTGAAGAAACGTTTCATAGCATTTATTCTAGTCTGAAAGATATCTGCTCTTTCCCAACTATACAAATCAGTGGTATAAACCTATTGTTGTTATGTGCCATCGAGTTGGACCCTACTCATAGCGACCCCTCCTTGGGTTTCCAAGGCAGTATCACTAAGAAAGTAGATTGCTCAACCTTATACTATTTTGGGAATCTTAAAAGACCAGTTATGGGGATGCAGCAATAAATAATGAATATATTTAAGCAGTAAGAAAAAAAGTAGTCCTCTGTCAATGAAATTTTATTTGAGGATAATCATTATAATAGTTCTAAAAGGATAAAAAAAAAATACAACAATTAGGAGAGATTTAATTATTCAGCTAAGTAAATTTCAAGTCTTTAGCAAAGCCTAATGTACCTCTTATGTCTTGATCAAGAGGACCTTTATAACCAACCTCTTAAAAGCTCCCTTTACATCTTTGTTTCTAAGAGTGTATATAAGGGGGTTCATCATGGGTGTGATGACTCCATAGATAAGGGACACCATCTTTCCCCGGTCTTTGGAGGTAGGGGATGGTGGTTGCATATACATATAGATACCAGTGCCATAAAAAAGTAACACCACAATTAGATGGGAGCCACATATCCCAAATGCCTTTTGCCGACCTTCTGCTGACTGTATTCTCAACACTGCTCGGACAATGAAAGCATATGATATAAGGATGAGTGTCAGGGGTATTAGAAGGAATGGCACACAGAAGAAGAAGAGTTCAGCCTCATTTGCTGTTGTGTCAACACAGGACAACTTTAGCAAAGCAGGGACTTCACAGAAGAAATGGTCCACTGTTTTGTGACCACAAAGTGGCATCTGAAGTGTCAAGGTGGACTGCAGAACTGAGTTGCTAAAGCCACTAATCCAGGATGCTGCTGCCAATTGGAGGCAGAGCTTTTGGTGCATGATGACTGAGTAATGGAGAGGCCGACAAATAGCTACAAACCTATCAAAGGACATGACGGCCAGGAGAAGACATTCAGTGGAACCCAAGGCCAAGAAAATGAAAAGTTGGGCCACACAACCACCATAACTAATCACCTTCCTGGCACTGCATATGTTTACCAGCATTTGTGGAACTATACTGGTGGTGTAGCAAAGGTCCAGGAGAGACAGATTAGTAAGAAAGAAATACATGGGAGTATGGAGTTTGGGGTCCAGATGTGCCACAAAAATTATGGCCAAATTGGCAAAGATTGTCAAGATATAGGAAACCAGGAACACCACAAAGAGCGGAAGCTCCAGCCATGGTTGATCTGAGAAACCTAACAAGATGAACTCCCATGGGATGCTCTCATTTTTCTTATTCATGTTAAATGGTTCAACTCTTGGTTCCCTGAAATATAAAAAGCCAGCATTTCAATAAAGGCATAGTTATGGACTATGTCAGTTAGTTATAATCATTTTTCTAGCAATTTATATAAATTAATAGAACAATACTATTAATAATATATAATGTATCGATTAAAAATACAAATATATCTTTCCAAGTTATTCAAGTGAATTTCTATATTTGTAACAGTATATTAGAAGCTCTGGTAGCATAGTGCCTAAGGCACTTGACTGCTAACCAGAAGGCTGGTGGTTCAAACCCACCAGTCACTCCTCAGAAGGAAGGTTGGGCAATCTACTTCCGTAGTGATACTGTGTCGGAAACCTAAGGAGGGGTCACTATGAGTCGGGCCAACTCGATGACAGATAACATATTAGCAAAGTAAATATCAAAAATTAAAGGTACATCATCAGTTTCAGTGTTCACAAAATTTATCCTTAGATCTTTGTTATTGTGTAGACACATTGTTCTCATTTCATTCTGCCTAGATAGCTACTGTTAGGTAGATGTGGACACAGTTCCTGCCATTTGGTATTTCTCCTCAATGTCAATGAGTTTTCCTGATCATGTGAATCATTAAATTCCACACCTTTCTTCAAAAGAAAAATATCTATCAATGATCTGGTAAGTTATCGAACATATTTGAAGGAGAAAAACAAAACTGACTGTCATCGAGTCAGATCCAATTCATAGTAACCCCTCCTTGGGTTTCCAAGGATGTATCTCTGTGGAAGTAGATTGCCCAATCTTCCTTCCAAGGAGTGGCTGGTGGGTTTGAACCACCAGCCTTCTGGTTAGCAGTCAAATGCTTTTTCCTAAGAGTACTCATAGAAGTTGTATACCCACCCACTGCCATGGAGTCAATCCGACTCTTAGCAACTCCTCCTTGGGTTTCCGAGGCAGTTTCACTATGGAAGTAGACTGCCCAATCTTCCTTCTGAGGAGTGGAATTTGCAGTCTGACAGGTCTGGGCTCATATCCCTACCTTTCCAAATTAGTTACATTCCCCTGGGAATGTTTCTTATCCTCTGATCTTCAGACTCTCCATTTGTAAAATGAAGATAATAATACTTTTTAAAGTTATCTTGTGAAGTATAAGTAATCTATTAAATGCACACAGCTTAGTCTCAGCCCTTTAGAAATATAGAAATAGGGCAAAGTGTGGATGAAAAGAACTGTAAGGATCCAAGTCTCTGAGAGGCACAGAAAGTAATTACTTATGATTTTTAGAACTTTTCATTTACATTTTAGAGACTTACCAGTAGAAAAGAAAGGAGGCAGTGGTGGCTCAGTGGTAGACTTGTTGTCTTCCATGGGGGAGACCCAGGTTCAATTCCTGGCCAATGCAACTCATGTGTAGCCAGCACCTGTCCATCTGAGAAGGGTTGTGTATTGCTATGGTGCTGAACAGGCTTCAGGACAGCTTCCAGATTAAGAAGGCCTAGGAAGAAAGGCCTAGTGACCTACTTTTGAAAAATGATCCCAAACCAATCATCACAGGAATGGCACAGGACATGGCACAGGACTGGTCAGATTTTTGTTCTGTTGTTTATGGATTGTGCAATAATCCAATGACAGCTAACAACCACCAATGGAAAGTGACTCTACAAGTTCTAAACTCACTTTCTAATTCCCTCCATAATCTTCAAACCTCAACAACAGGGTCATAATTACCATTTGTCGTGAAGTATACATTTGATCTTTAATGTAAATGGCCTGGCATAGTGACAGGCACATAGATAGATACACAGCTATGTAGTGGAAGTATGACAGTGATGCAGAGACTTTGAGACACTTTGGGCAGAAACAACTCAGAGTCCTAAATTTCCTGGAAGCACTGGTACAAGTCAACTCCATCAGCTAAAAATTTATTCATTCCAACCAAATCTTTCCATGACATGAAATTTTTTAATTATTTACTCAATATTGGAATATAAATTATTCATTAAAATTTATACTCATCAAAATATAAACAGTGTATATCCGTAGTGATACTGCCTTGGAAACCCAAGGAGGGGTCGCTATGAGTCGGGGCCGACTCGATGGCACATAACAACAACAACAATTTTAATCATCTACATTTTGTACAGCTACTAATCCCCTCAAAAAGTCCCCTTAAGGCAAGGTTGTAGTCACTTCTTGGTCACAACCAGTTACCCAGAGGGACTGAGTAGTTGAACCTGTGGCCTCAGGACCATAGTCACAGGGGACATCAAGCTCAATTGCCATAACACTACACAAAACATTGTTCCACCTCCTACTTTGGCAAGTAGTGACTGGGATCTTAAAAGCTTGCAAGCAGCCATCTAGATGCAATGATGGGTCTCTTCTCGTCCAGAGCAAAGAAGAATGAAGCAAACCAAAAGTTCATGGAAACAATTAGTCCTAGTGACTGGTACACCACGTGATCCTCAGACTATATGACTATGAGACCAGAAGAACTAGATGGTGCCTGGCTACCACTGTCAACCACTTGGAGTGGGATCTATGTAAGAGACCCTGGATAGAGGAAGAACAATGTAGAACAAAATTCAAAATTATTTGGGAAAAAAAAAGGGAGGGACCAGGTTTGCTGGTCTGATAGAGCCTGATGGAACCACTGAGACTATGGCCCCTAGCTGCCTTTTGGGTCTGGAATTGAACTCACACCTGTGGCTTCTAGCCAAACAAAAGACAGACATATGAGTTGAACATTTACCTGAGGTAGATACACCCCTTGGAGAGAACAAACATGGGAGAAAGAAGGTCTGTTTATGCACAGGGGGACAGCTCAGGGGGCAGGAGCGCATGGAGGGATGGACACAGGGAAGAGGTCACTATCGGGAGGAAGTGGGAGGGGAGCTGTTGCATTGTGGTAAATTGTCATCAATGTTATGAGACAAAGTGTATGTGAACTACTGTAAGGAAAGTGAATTTGCTCTGTAAATTTCATCCAAATCACAATTAAAAAAAAAAAAAAAAAGTACCCTTAAGCTCAGCTGATAAGAAATTTGAGGTATATAGTCATAGGTACAGATGTACAGTGACATTCAAATGTACTTTTAAGTGAAAAAAGAAAGTTGTTGAACATTTATATAGCATGATCCCATCAGCTAAAGAAAGAGGATATCATATCATAACATATTATTTGACATCCATTTTTATATCTATAAATGCTTATATATAAATAGAAAGTTATTTGGAAGGACTCAGAAGAAAGCTTTAACCTGAAATAGGGATAGGAAAAGTAAAGCAGAATTTGCTCATAATGTTTTTGTTCTAATTGTTTGATAAGCAAGCATTAATTTTACAATAATTTTTTTCAACATCTACTCACCAACTCACTTTCTATATTTTACTCTAAGACTAGGAGCCCTGATGGTGCAGTGGTTAAGCCCTTGACTGGAAATACAAAGGTCAGCAGTTAGTACCCACCAGCTGCTCCACTGGAGAAAGAAGTGGCAGTCAGCTACCATAAAGATTACAGCTTTGGAAACCCTATGGGGCAGTTCTACTCTGTCCTATAGGGTTGCTATGAGTCTGAATTGACTGAATGGCATGCATGGACAATGGATCCACACACTTACCAGCTCACTTTCTGTATTTCACTCTCAGAATAGCATTGTTTTACTTTAACTTTGATTCCCCAAAAGGTGCAAATCTTTAGAAGGAATTTAATTTTTTAAACTCTTAGTATTTATTTAAATTTCTGTGAGGAAAGGCTCTTAAAGGATCTTTTCTAAATGATGGAATCTGTGACCATGTTTTGATCTTATTGATGAAAGAGCCTTGTTGAGGAATTTGGCAAAACAGAATAAATGGCTTCATTAAAGATGAATACCACATACTTCACAATTTCCTTGAGTTTTGTACAGATCCCCTCAAATCTACATAATTGGAGTGGCCCAATTTACCCCCACTCATCTGTCAATTTGTCATGCTGTGGTGGCTTGCTTATTGTTATGATACTGGTAGTAATGCCACTGATATTGCAAACACCAGCAGTGTCACCCATAGTGGACAACTTTCAGCAGAACTTCCAGAATAAGACAGACTAGGAAGAAGGACAGGGAAATCCCCTTCTGAAAAAAATGGCTGCTGATAACCTTACGAATAGCAGTGTCAGTTTACCCAGGACTGTCTAATTTATTTCCGCTGTCCTGACACAGTCAATGATAGAGCCACCCATTCTCAGAAGTGTTCCTGTTTCAACACTAAGATATAAAGTCACAGACTGTAATATTGAAAAGTGAAATAATCTTAGTGTTATTGCTCAGGAGGCATATTATCACTGAGGACTTTGCATGTGTTTTCTCCTTTTTTCCTCTGCCAAGGGCCTTTCCTAAGGGGCACTTGATCTCATATTTCTCCTCTAGAACTCTGAGACCCTCTCTGTTGAAGTTACAGAAGAAGTCAGTTAACTCCTTTGCAGCAATTTGACCCCTTCACCCTGAAACTCAGTACTTATTAATGTAATAAACCGGTTTTGTCATCAACACAACATATTGGCTATTGTTTCTTGTCATATGTGATATCACCCCAAGTTCTGTAATAGTGAGGGCAACAGGATGTGAAAAAAAAAATACATTTATCACTCTAACAGGCAGCACTGGAGCAGAATAAGGATGATGGGGTAAGAAGGAAAGGTGGGAAGGAAACAGGAGATTTCAGAGCACTGACTTCTCATTTTCTGTCTTACTCACTTCTGTGCACATCTGCTTATCTTCCAAACACCCATTAACCTCAAATATTTACCCACTCTTGAAAGCGTATCTTCAGATTAAATAGTTGTATCATTTGCATTTTAGGAGTTTTAAGTAATTTTAATTTGGGTTTTATTCTTATTATTAGGACTGAAGGGTTCATTAGTAACTGTTTAAAATAATAATAATAACTAAGAAGTTCATATCTGCACTATCTGATATTATAGGCTACTGATTATTTACCTGTTAACAACTTGCCCATTGTTTGCAGTTGTGGTTAATAAGTCAAACACCATAGAGCAGAATCCTCTACTTTTACCAGGATCTCAACATGATATTATTCTCATTTGCAGTATCAACCATTCAATTGGAAAGCAAAACAAAGTATTTGAATTATGTGACGTACCAAGGGAATCAGAAAGGGTACACAGCTACAGGGTGAAAACAGAAATTAATGGAAGAAAAAAAATTAGAAACTGCTGATAGAATTTATCAGCATTTTATTTAAAGCTTATCTGTCATTATCTTAGAACATTTTAACCTATGGTTTAGAACACATCATCACCTCCTTTTTTACCTGTATATATTGGTTGATCTTGTGGATTTGCTCATTCCACATTTGAGCTTGAACATTAAAAATATGAGATTCGACAAAGCCTCGGAAATTTGTTTTTAATCTGCACTATGAGAAGAGCAATGGGATAAGAGAGGTAACAAGAGTTTTAGTTCCAAATCTGCCAGTAAGTTGATGTATAATTGGACTATTTAGTTAATAGCTTTGGATGTCAGTTTTATCTTCTGGAATATTATCATTTTCTTTCTTTATTTCTTATTGTGGTAAATATATAGGTAACAAAACATTTGCCATTTCTACATTCTTCACATGTACAGGTCAGTTGTAATTAACTACACATTCATCATGTTCAACCATCACCATTAATCAATCCTTCCTGAATTTTTCTATCACCCTTAACAGAAGCTCAGTGTCCTCCAAACATTGTGTCTCCCTTTTCTCCTCCCTCTCACTTGCCCCTGGTAACCACTAATAAACTTTCATCTCCATATACTTGCTTATACTAGATATACATTTTCAGTTTTCTATTTTCTTTTATAGGAGCTCTGGTGGTATGGTGCCTAAGGCATGTGACTGCTAACTAGAAGCCCTGAGGTTCAAACCCACTAGCCACTCCTCGGAAGGAAGGTTGGGCAATTTACTTCCATAGTGATACCACCTTGGAAACCCAAGGAGGGGTCATTATGACTGTTTAGTTTCATGTTTTCTCAAATTACCACATGCCCCTGTGAATGTACAGAAGTCTTCCAAAAACCATAGAGAATTTCCACCTTCATGCTGGACTATAAGGATGAGTAATACTAGTCAATGTTTCAACTTAGCTGATACATTGCAGCATGGCATAACTGTACAAGGATGTTTGTCCCCCAAAATTTCCAGTTTATGAAACACTAATTTGGTATGCAGAAATCTGAAATTATGTGCTCAGAGAGTTTCAGTACTTTCCCAAGGTCTTAGAGCTAGTAAGAAGCAGAGTGAATTTAGAACATGACACTCATCTGCTTTAAAGTTGCTATATCTCATACAAATTACAAATTTGCTCCAAACAGCATTGTCTATTAAATAAAAACTATATATAGAAACTGAAGTTAAGTGAGTCAAATTTTTTTCTAGCAGATAATTTTGTCTCCTCTTGAGATTTAAATTATAAACAGTTCACAAGAAGAGTACTTAGAATGCATAAATTTTAGTATATTATTTAGTAATCTACTGAAATGTATTCTACTTACCTCCATTTTAAGCATTAGAGATGAATCAATTTATATTTATTCAAAAAGCCTTGAATTCAAATAAAATTAATTTAAAGTGCACAGATACAATGACATTTTCATATGCTGTTTAATTGTATAACTGATTTGATGAAATTCATTAAACTTCTTTTAGTTCCACTCAGTATGTAGTAGGTCATGAGCTCTCCACTCACAGGTAATTGGAGGATAAGGATGAAGTATTGCAGATAACCAGGGCATTGTTGTCATTAGCAAATCAATTGTAACAGAGGATTTTTTCCAACCAGTTTGCCAAAATGAGTAAGAAATGTCATGTACTGTCTATCAATATTCATGTTTGTTTTGGTCTCTGGCAGAACTTACAAACACTGAATTGCAAAACTCTCCCCCATAGTTTATAGTAATTAACCCTATACCTGGTGAGAAGAGAGAGGGAGGAGACTTTATAAAGCCATAGTCCTCTTTCATCATAGATTTGCTGTGCAAAACCTTTCTCTAGGGACTGAATCCTCAACTTTTTCTAAGACAATAGAAACTAAAGTAGGATTAAAATACTCTATCAAAGAAAGTTTAAATATTCATTGATGAACTTGGAGGACATTATTCTCAGTGAAATAAGTCAATCACAGAAGGACAAATATTGTATTAGTCCATTATTGTAAAAAGTCAAGAAAAGTTTATATACGGAAGGAAATTTTCTTGGTTTGTTACCAGGGTTGGAAGGGTAGTGGGGGGAACACTGCTAGATACATAGATACAGGTATTGATTTGGGTGAAGAGAAGGGCAATGTACCAAATGTCAGTGATCAACACAGTGGTAATTAGAGGATAAGGATGACGTATTACAGATGACCAGGACATTGTTGTCATTAGCAAATCAATTGTAACATTCAGAGGATTTTTTTTTTTTTGAGGAAAAGGAAGACATAGAGAGGTGTGTGGGTGATATAGACAACAAAAATGAACCCTTTTGTACATACAGTGCTATGTTGTCAGTGAAGGCAAACATGGATCTATGGGTGGCTAGATGGATAGACAGGCTGAATTATTAGGTATGTCTATGCAGCGGGGAGTGTACCCAAGACCATATATAGGGTTGGCAACAATGTTTCTACAAGTGTATTTGTATGTTCTGTAAGAATTCCCAGGCATATAGTAAAGTTGACAAGGGACAAAGTTGTAGTCACTTCTTGGCCACAGCCAGCTACCCAGAGGGAGTGAGTAGTTGGACCTGTGGGCTCAAGACCATAGTTGCAGGGGACATCAAACTCAATTGGCATAACATACTAGACAAAAAAATTGTTCCACATCCTACTTTGGTGAGTAGCAACTGGTATACAAGCAGACATCTAGATGCAACGATGGGTCTCTCCAGGGCAAAGAGGAATGAAGAAAACCAAAGACACATGAAAACAATTAGTCCAAGGGACTGGTACACCATGAGATCCTCAGCTTATAAGACTATGAGACCAGAGGAACTAGAGGGTGCCCGGCTACCTCTGTCAACCATTTGGAGGCGGATCTGTGTAGGAGATCCTGGGTAGAATGGGAGAACAATGTGGAACAAAACTCAAAATCATTTTTTTAAAAAAAAAGGGGACCAGTTTTGCTGATCTGATAGAGCTTGGTGGAACCCCTGAAACTATGACCCCTAGCTGCCCTTCAGGTCTGGAATTGAACCCATTCTTGTGGCTTTCAGCCAAACAAAAGACAGGCATATGAGCTGAATATTTACATTAGGTAGATACACTACTTGGAGAGATCAGTCATGGGAGAATAGAAGGGCTGTGTATGCACAGGGAGGTAGCTCAGGGGACAGGAATGCATGGGAGGGAAGGACACGGGGAAGAGGTAACTAGGAGGAGGAAGTGAGAAGAGAGCTGTTACATTGTGGGGAATTGCAGTCAATGTCATGAGACAAAATGTACCTGAGCTTCTGTATGGAAAGTGAATTTGTTCTGTGAACTTTCACCCAAATCACAATAAAAATAAAAATAAAAAAAAAGTTTAAATTTTAGTCTATTGAATTAGGAGGTTTTTTGTTTGTTTGGTACAATATTCAATCAGTTTTCTGAAGCTATCTAATTTTCTGTGAAGAAGGAAATTTTTATTTCATATATAAATTGTCTAATATTCCATCTGAGGTCATGTTACCAGGCCTTTGATTTCTATATCCAACAATACACCTCTACTTAATGTGTGTTAAGAAGATTGCTGATTAACTTGGATCACCATAAGTCAGAACAACACAAAGGCAGCTTCCTTTTCCATAGTACATCTTTGCATGACATATCTATCTTTTCTTTCACAAATTTTGAATTTTCAAGCCTAGTTACTGAGGGTTTGCCTCAGTACGAGATTTTATTTATATTATAGTATTTAATCAAGTAAGAATTAATTTTCTTATGCTGTATTATTGAGGCTCATTTCTATCTCATTTCCAGATGGATAGATTTGGAAAATATATGTTTATAATTCTGGGAGGGGGGGGAAGGATTTAGTTTCTATAACATGGAGGAGGATGCTTTTTTAACAAATTTTGGGGACAAAAACATAAATAATGATGAAGAAAAAAGACTACTCACAAATTCAAAGTAATGCAGGTTTTCTCAAGAAAAATATGTCAGCTGCTAAAAATGACATATATTCTTAACCTTGCACTGTCACTACAAGAAATCTATCTCATAGCAAGGAAATTAACAGTATACAATGACAAATAGGCAATGATGCTTATTGTAGAAATATTTCAGTGGCCAGAGATGGAGAAAAATGTAGTCCTTCAATAAGGAATTTTCTAAATAATTATCCTATCCTAAGGACAGAATAATATGCATTCTTGTGAAGTGAGGAATTACAGCTCTAATAGATGGCTTAGAGATATTTCCCTAAGGCATTGCTGATGAGCAGATAAAAATGGAGGAAAATGTACATGACATGGTCCTAATACTATTTTACAAAAAGATTTTATATATTGCATGTCTATATGAGATTATAGGAACTCTGGTGGTGTACTGCCTAAGGCATTTGACTGTTAACCAGAGGGCTGGAGGTTCAAACCCACCAGCCACTCCTCAGAAGGAAGGTTGGGCAATCTACTTCTGTAGTGATACTGCCTCAGAAACCCAAGGAAGGGTCGCTATGAGTCAGATCTTACTCCATGGCAATGGTTGCTTTTTTTTTTTGTTTTTTTTTTTTGCATTATATGAGATTATATGAGAAAACATTTTTAAATGCTTATTTTGCTGCTCAAATTGTCCCTGACTTGGCTTTTGTGAGCTCCTTTAAGTTGATTCCTGAATCCTTTTCACATACCACCATCATCTTTTGAGCATTTCCTTATTCTGTGGCACCATCAGATATTCTAAAGTCACCCTGTACTCTTGCTGCTACAGCCCTGGAATCAACCATTTATCCAAGGATTTGTGGTTCCTTTTATTGAAAAATGCATTTAGAAATCAAAGTCTATGCTCTTGGTGTGCACATTGTTACTGATATGTTATTCTTTTTAGACTGAGTGAGCAGAACTTTGTTGGTGGTGGTGGTGGCTGCCACCAAGTCAATTCTGACTCATGGTGAGTGACTCAAGCGTTGTAGAGTAAAACTACTCTGTTGGGTTTTCTTGGCTAATCTTAGCAAAAGCAGATTTCCTGGTCTTTTCTTGTGCAGCAGTACAAGCAGTTTAGAGACACTAACTTTTAGAGTTAGCTGTTGTTGTTGCTGTTGTCAGGTGCCATCAGCTCAGCTCTGACTCATAGCAGCCCTACATACAACAGAACAAAACACTACCTGATCCTGTGCCAGCCTCACAATTCTTGCTATACCTGAGCCCATTGTTGTAACCATTGTTACAAGGATCTATCTTTTCTTCTTTTTTGTTGACCTTCCACTTTACCAAGCATGATGTTCTTCTCCATGGAATGGTCCCTTCTGACAACATGACCAAAGTAGATGAGATGGAGTCTGGCCATTCTCATGTCCAAGGAGCATTCTGGCTGCACTTCTTCCAGGACTGATTTGTTAGTTCTTTTGGCAATTCATGGTGGTTCAAACCCACCAGCAACTCCTCAGAAGGAAGGTTGGGCAATCTACTTCTGTAGTGATATCATCTCATAAACCCAAGGAGGGGTCGCTATGAGTCAAGTCTGACTCCACGGCAGTGTGTTGCATGGTTGTATATGGTACTTTCAATATTCTTCACCAACATCACAACTCAAAAGCATTATACTTCTTTGGCCTTATTTATTAATTGTCCAGCTCTCACATGCATATTAAACAATTAAAAATACCATGGCTTGGGTTAGGCACCCCTTAGCCTTCAAAATGACATCTTTGCTCTTCAGCACTTTAAAGAGGTCTTTTGCAACAGCTTTGCCCAATGCAATATGTTGTCTGATATCTTCACTGCACCTTCCTTTGGTGTTGTAGAACCAAGTCTTTGACAACTTCAACCTTTTCTCCATTTATTGTGATGCTGCTTATTGGTCCAGTTGTGAAGATTTTTGTTTTCTTTTGTTGAGGTATAATCCATGTTGTAGACTGTAGTCTTTAATCTTCAGCAATAAGTGCTTCAAGTCATCCTCATTTTCAGCACACAAAGTTGTGTCGTTTGCATATTGCAGCTTGTTAATGAGTCTTCCTCCCATCCTGATGCTGCGTTCTTCTTCATATAGTCCAGCTTCTCAGGTTATTTGTTCGGCATACAGATTGAATAAGTATGGTGAACTGATACAACCTTGACGCACTCCCTTTCTGATTTTAAACCATGTGGTATCCCTTTGTTGTTTTAGAATGACAGCCTCTAGGGTTAGCAGTTGAATGTAAATCATTTGTGGCACCTAGGAACCTTGAATGTAGCTCTGGTGGCATAGTGGGTAAGGCATTTGGCTACTAACCAGAAGGTAGGTGGTTCAAACCCACCAGCTGTTCTGTGGGAAGAAGATGAGGATATCTACTTCCATAAGGATTTACAGCCTTAAAAACACACGGGGGTTGCTATGAGTTGGAATCAACCTGACAGCAGTGTGTTTGCCTTCTTGGTTTAGGACTCTTGAATAGTGTTTTGTTGTTAGGTGCTATCCAGTTGATTCCAACTCATAGCAACCCCATGTACAACAGAACAAAACACTGCCAAGTCCTGTGTCATCTTCACAATCTCTGTTATGCCCATTCTTGCAGCCACTGTGTCAATCCATCTTGTTGATCAGTTTTCCTACTGTGGTGGTTTGCATGTTTCTTTGAGGCTAGAGGCTATGCCACCAGTATTTCAAATATGAACAGGGTCACCCATGGTGGCCAGGTTCCAGGAGAGCTCCCAGACTAAGACAGACTGGGGAGAAAGATGGAGCCATCCATTTCTGAAAGAATTGGTCACTGAAAACCTTGAATAGAGTTTAGAAATGTGTAAATGGATATGTGTATATAATATGCACACACACATTCACAAATATACACACATATATCCTTATTTCTGTATCCTTCCATCTGTATGTATGTACATATTTTGATGAAAATCCTCATAACTGGACCAATAACCAACATGACGATAAATGGAAAAAAGATTGAAGTTAAAGATTTCATTTTACTTAGATCCACAAGCAATACCCATGGAAGCAGCAGTCAAGAAAGCAGATGTCATATTGCACTGGGAATATCTGCTGCTTTAAAAGACCTCTTTAAAGTGTTGAAGAGCAGCGATGTCACTCTAAAGACTAAGGTGCAACTAACATAAGCCATGGTATTTTCACTCACCTCATACGCATGTGAAAGCTGAACAATGAATAAGGAAGATAGAAGAAGAGTTGATGCCTTTGAATTGTGGTGTTGGTGAAGAATACTGAAAACACTATGGACTGCCAGAAGAACAACAAATCTATCCTGGAAGAATGCTCCTTGGAAGCAAGAGTGGCCAGACATCATCTCACTTACTTTAGTCATGTTGTCAGAAGAGACCATTCTGTGGAGAAGGACATCATGCTTGGTAAAGTGGAGGGTCAGAGAAAAAGTAGAAGACCCTCAACAAGATGGATTGACACAGTGTCTGCAACGATGGGCTCAAGCATAATAAGGATTATGGAGTTGGTGTACCACCGGGCAGTGTTTCATTCTGTTGTACATAGGATCACTATGAGTCAGAGCCAAGCCAGTGGTACCAATACAACAACTCTTTACCAAACTTAATTAGGTTAAATCTTTTCTTCTTTACTGTTCTGGTTACCTAGTGCCACTCTGACAAGAATATATACCATAAATTGGATGGCCTTAACAAACAGGAGTTTATTCTTTTACAGTTTAGAGGCTTTAGTCCAAGTTCAAGGTGCCAGACTCTAGGGGCTGGGTGAAAGACCCTCAGCCCTGGGCTTCAGCTCTGCCTCCAGCCCCCAGCCCACTGAAGCTAGAGGCTTTTCTTTACTCAGATAGCTGCTGGCTGCTGAGGCAGCCAAGCCCAAGGTTGACAAGTAAAATGGCACAGTCCCAATGTTACCAAATCACACAGCAGGCCATCAATTCAAATCGTTTGTAAGTCCCCAGGTCAGCACAGCATGGCAAGCTACTGAACAATGACACAGCTACATGCAGAGTCCAAGGGTGCCATAAGCTAGAGATCATTCCCAAAACTGCTTCTTATATATGGGAAGCAGACCACATAACCAAAGGCAGCTACTCAGCTGCTCCCAGTAGACTCCACCATGGAGTTGATTACCATTTTCATCATGGGGAATACTACCACCAGCTGCCCAGTCACTCAACCAGGCCCAGCCAAGTTGACACACAAACATAACCACCACACTTACCCACTTGAGTATAGTTAAGTTGATCATTTGTAGTACAGGTTAATTCATTTACTCTTTTTCGTATCCCCCAATCCTGGGTCATTTTAATTACTTATTTAAATTTTGAATACATGAAAAGTTATTGTGATAATAAAAGTAAGAACTACACAAAGGTTATACTCAGAAAAGTGTCAATCCCCTCATCCCTTCCACCCTATTCCCACTGCCCCATTCTTCAGTCTCTTCTACATCTATCACCAATCTCATTAGTTTCTGGTTTATTCTTCCTATATTTACTCTTGCACAAAAGAGCATATATATAAATATTTTATGTATTCTCTTCCCACATATATGAAAGGGAACTACAACAGACATTCTTTGCACTTTACTTTTTACACTTAAAATATCTTTTTCATTATCCTGTATTAGTTCATTCACCACTCGTACATCAGTTTCTCACACTATGGTGGCTTGCATGTTGCTGTGATGCTGGAAGTTTTGTCACCAGTATTTCAAATACCAGCAGGGTCATTCATGGTAGACAGGTTTCAGTGGAGCTTCCAGACTAAGATAGACCAGAAAGAGGGACAAGGCCATCCACTTCTGAAAAATTTGGCCACTGAAAACCTTATGAATAGCAATAAAACACTATCTGATATATTACTGGAGAACTTTATGAATAACAGTGAAACATTATCTGATATAGTGCAAGAAGATGTTGCAAGACCTCAGGTTGGAAGGCACTCACAGTATGACTGGGGAAGAGCTGTCTCCTCAAATTAGAGTGGACCTTAATGACGTGTATGGACCTTCGTTTGCTTATGGGGCATGACCTAAAATGAAAAGAAACAGCTGCAAACATTCATTGATATTCAGAATATGGAATGTATGAAGGATGAATCTAGGAGAATTGGAAGTTGTAAAATTGAAATGGAATACATAAAGATCAATATCTTAGGTATTAGTGAGCTGAACTAGACTGGTATTGGCCTTTTTGAATCAGACAATCATGTAGTCAACTATGCTGGGAAAGAGAAATTAAAGAGGAATGGCATCACATTTATCATCAAAAAGAACATTTCAAGATCTGTCCTGAAGTACAGTGCTGTCAGTGACAGGGTAATATAAAGAAAGTTAGTTACTACTATTATTCAAATTTATGCATCAACCACCAATGTCAAAGATGAAGATTTTTACCAACTTCTACAGTCTGATATTGACTAAGCATGCAATTAGGATGTATTGATAATTACTGGTGATTGGTATGCCTAAGTTCGAAACAAAGAAGAAGCATCAGTGATTGGAAAAACTGTCCCTTAGAAATGATGCCATAGACTGCATGATTGAATTTTGGAAGACCAATGACTTATTCATTGCAAATACCATTTTTCAGAAACATAAATAGCAACTGTACATGTGGACCTCACCAAGTGGAATACACAGGAATCAAATAAACTACATCTGTGGAAAGAGGAGGTGGAGATGCTTGATATCATTAGTTAAAATAAGACCACGAGCTGACTGTGGAACAGACCACCAATTGTTTCTAAACAAGTTCAAAATGAAGCTGAAGAAAATTTTAGAAAGTCCACGTGAGTCAAAATACAATCTTGATATATCCCACCTGAATTTAGAGACCATTTGAAGAATTGATTGACACATTGAACACCTATAGCCAAAGACCAGATGAGCTGTGGGTTGACATCAAGAGCATCACACATGAAGAAAGCAAAAGGTCATTTAAAAGACAAGAAAGGGAAAGAAGACCAAAATGGATGTCAGACGAGACTCTGAAACATGTTCTTGAAAGGACAGTACCTAAAGCAAATAGAAGACATGATGAAGTAAAAGAGCTGAATGGAAGATTTCAAAGGGCAGCTCATGAGGACAAAGCAAAATATTATAATGAAATTTGCAAATACTTGGAATTAGAAAAACAAAAGGGAAGAACATGTTCAGCATTTCTCAAGCTGAAACAAGTGAAGAAAAAATTCAAGCCTAAAGTTGCAATATTGAAGGATTCAATGGGCAAAATACTAAACAATACAAGAGACATCAAAAGAAGATGGAAGGAATACACAGAGTCACTGTACCAAAAATAATTGGTTGTTGTTAAAAAGAAGTAACAGATGATCGAGAACCAATGGTATTGAAGTCCAAGCTGCATTGAGGTAACTGAAGTAAAACAAGGCTCCAGGAATTGATGGGATACCCACTGTGATATTTCAACAAATGCAGTGCTGGAGGTGCACACTCATTTATGTCAAGAAATTTGGAAGACAGCTACCTGGCCAACCAACTGAATGAGATCCATATTTCTGTTAATTCCAAAGAAAGGTGATCCAACAGAATGTTGAAATTATCCAACAATATCATTAATATCACACAAAGAAAATTTTCCTGAAGATAATTCAAAAACAGCTGTGGCCTTATATTGACAGGAAACTGCCCAATCTTCAAGCCAGATTCAGAAGAGAGTTTCAAACGAGGAATATCATTGCTGATGTCAGATGGATCTTAGCTCAAAGCAAAGAACACCAGAAAGATATTTACCTATGTTTTATGAACCACCGAAAGGTATTTCACCGTGTGAATCATAACAAATTATGATAACATTACAAAGAATGGGAATTCCAGAACACTTAATTGTGCTCATGAGAAACCTGTACATAGACCAAGAGGCACTCATATGAACAGAACAGGGCATACTGCTTGGTTTAAAATCAGGAAGGGTGTGAGTCAGGGTTGTATCCTTTCCCCATACTTATTCAATCTGTATGCTGAGCAAATAATCAGAGAAGCTAGACTATATGAAGAAAAACATGGCATCAGGATTGGAATAAGACTCATTAACAGCCTGCAGTATGCAAATGACACAACCTTCCCTGCTAAAAGTGAAGATGACTTGAAGCACTTACTGATGACGATCAAAGACTACAGCCTTCAGTATGGATTACACCTCAACATAAACAAATATCCTCACATCTGGACCAATAAGCAACATCACAGTAAATAGAGAAAAGATTGAAGTTGTCAGGAATTTCATTTTACTTGAATCCACAATCAACACTTACGGCAGCAGCAGTCAAGAAATCAGGGGTCGTATTGCACTGGCCAAATCTGCTCTTTAAAGTGCTAAGAAGCAAAGACATCACTTTGAAGACTAAGGTGTGCCTAACCTAAACCATGGTATTTTCAGTCACCTCATATGCTTGTGAAAGCTGAACAACAAAAAAGGAAGACTAAAAAAGAGTTGATGCCTTTGAATTATGGTTTTGGTGAAAAATACTGACAATACCATGGACTGGCAAAAAAACAAACAAATTTGTCTTGGAAGAAGTTCAGCCAGAATGCTCCTTAGAAGAGAGAATGGCCAGACATTGTGTCTAGTACTTTGGTCAGGTTATGAGAAGGGACCACTGCCTGGAGAAGAACATCATGCTTGGTAAAGTAGAGGGTCAGTGAAAAAGGGGAAGACCCTCAACAAGAAGGATTGACACAGTGACTGCAATGATGCGCTCAAGTATAGCAAATATTGTGAGGATGGCTCAGACTGAACAGTGTTTTATTCTGTTATACATAGGTGGCTAGGAGCTGGAGCTGACTCGATGGTACCTAACTCCCCCCCAAAGAATGAGTACAAAAAGTTACTGGGTGTGCAAATGGTTTGCTCCTGGCTACTAACCAAAAAAAAAACCGGTACTTTGAACTCATCCAGCAACACCACAGAAGAAATTCTTTGTGATCTGCTTTTGTGAACATTACAGCCAAGAAAACCCTGTGGAGTAGTTCTCTTCTGTAGCATAGGTAACAGCAACATAGGGTGGCTGTGAGCTGAGTTTTAAGTATGACAACTTAAAACAGCTGTATCAGTCCACTATCTCTATAAAAATAGGCAAAGTTAGTTTAGTATTTTGTTCTAAATGAATTTGGATAGATTCCAGGAATGCACACACACACACACACATATGTACATACACACACACATATTCATATATATACACACATACACCAGAAAAAACAAACTCACTGCCATCGAGTCAGTTCCAACTCATAGTGACCCCCATTGGGTTTCCGAGGTGGTAAATCTTTACAGAAGTAAATCATCCCATCTTTCTTCCACAGAGCAGCTGGAGGGTTTGAACCACCAACCTTCTGGTTAGCAGTCAAATGCCTTAGGCACTACAGATATGAATATATATGTGTGTATATATTTTAAAAAATAAACTCACTGTCATGAAGTTAATTCAGACTCATAGTGACCCCCATTGTGTTTCTGTGGTACATTGTATTACTCTATATGGCTCCCCTGGCCATGGTCTTTGTGACTCCCACCAGATGACTGGGTGCAACTATGCAAATGTAAGATGCTTATGGCCCACCAAGGGGATTGGATAGATTTTAAGTAATGTAAATAAGGTACATGCACCCTTGTGGGGGTGGGACCATGCAAATAAGATGTGTGGGACCCTAATGTGTGGATTGGTCAGTTTTGTCATTCTGCTAGCCTTAAAATGAGCCCTCCTAGAGGCAGAAGGGGGATCTCTTGCAATCAAGGGAGAAGAGGCAGAGGTGAAGTGAAGCATGCCCTTGGACCTGAGATGCCTGTACTGGATCTCCTTGGCAGAGATAACCAAGCAGGGCAGAGGCCAGGCCAAGAGGTCAAAAGCCAGACAGGTATGACTGAAGGAAGACTCCTTATCAAAGAATTATATTCTGAGCATATTCCTGAACCTGAATTGTAGCTTCTTACTTCCCTAACAAACCCCATAATCATGAGTATTGTTTGTGACTTCTCTATGGCCATTGCAACGAATTATTGAACACAGCAGAGAAGGAGAGAACATAGTGGGAGGGAAGGTTAGTGTCAGAGTTAGCAAAAAGAGTGAAGGTTGGTGGCATTTCTGGCCCATAAGAATCAGTTTTGGGCTGTTGGTATTGATCTTTCTCTCTCCCACTTGTGAAGTTAGAGGAGGGCAGAGAAGATGCTGCCCCCACAGGGTTTCCAAGGCCATATCTTTCTTCTGCAGAGTGGCTGGTGGGTTTGAACTGCCAACCTTTGGTTAGCAGCCAAATGCCTTAAACATTATACCACCTAAGCTCTCTCTCTCTCTCTCACTTT
>NW_006922271.1:907947-919983 GCF_000298275.1 Orycteropus afer afer | reverse complement strand
CACATGCTAGAGGAAAATAAAATACTTAGAGAATTTTGCTATAAATCATTTTCAAACTTGCCAGTAAGTATTGTATTGAATCAATGAATGACTCATTTTAAAAATACGTGAAATAACTCAATTCCCATCACTCTGGTTTCTCTGCTATTCTCGCATAATTCTCATACATTGATTTTGAAATCACAGCCAAATTTGTCTCAGGTAACCTGGCATATTATTTTCTTGCACTTTTAAGATATGAATGCTTTTTTCATTAGGGAAAATCCTTTCATATTTCAACATATTTTTCTAGTATGTGGCTTCCATTTACCCTTGTAATTATTATTCTTATTGATAGGAATAAAGGACCACAACTCAGCAAAAAGTTTTTATTTACTTTAACTATTAGCACAGTGGTTCTTAAAATATGGTACCCTGATTAGAAACATCAGCATTACCAGGGAATTCATTAGAAATGCAAATTCTCAGGCCCCACCACAGACTTACTGAATTAGAAACTCTGGAGGTGGGCTGAGGTACATCATCTATATGTAAAAAGCCCCCTCCAGGTAATTTTGATGTGTGTTATAGTTTGTAGATGTACACTATTGTATTAGAATTTTACTTAGGCAAAAATGTCTAATGTTATTATAATGTTTAAAGGAGAAATGTGATAATTGTATTTCTTAGTAATTTGTTGTAATTACTCTTTTTATAATATATTTGGGGGAACAAAATAAATTGGAAAAAGAGGGTAGTGAAGAAACAAACTAATGACAGTATGATGCATCACATCAAATAATCAACACACAGTGTGTATAAGAATTGTTCTCAGCACTTTGATGAGCTCTGAAGGTGACAGGAAACAAGCCTAACTTATAGGCTCTGCTTCCTATCTCAAAGGAATGAACATGCTGTTAATAAACTTTTCATCTTGAACAAGAAAAGTACATCACACAAGCAGTGGACATTATTGTATGATGTGCTATGCTTTGTGATTTAGACTGTTAAATGCTTTATGGATTAAAGGAGATAGACCCTAAAGGAATAATGATTAAGTCCTAAAATGTAACTAGAACTGTACTTTATAGAGGGAATCAAACAGAACACTTCAATTTAGGAGAAATGGTAAGTACAGAACCTTGGCAAGAGAAAGAAACATCTAGATAACATTGTTGAAGAAACCTCACAGTGGATTATTGTGCTGATTGATGTAGGAAGGGGGCTAAAAAAAATAAGGTAGGGCTATTGACCTTACATCTATAATTGAGAGAAGGAATCTATGAATGGTTTTATGGACTTCTATTAGACCTCCTACAATTGTCCAGGAAAAAAAAATTGCATATTTATTTGTGTGTGTGCATGTGTTTGTATGTGTGTAAAATGTTAGTTTCTGGAGAAAAGTTTCCTAGCATTTAGTCTGAAAGACGTCACTCTTCCAAAAATATACAAACCAGTGGTATAAAGCTTGAGAACTTAAAGCTTTTATAACTTAAAGGTTATACATTTTGGGGATCTTAAAAGACAAGTTACAGGAACTTAACAACTGAATATATTTAGGCACTAGGGAAAAAATGTAGTTCTCTGACAGTGAAATTTTATTTGATGACAAATTAATTAATTAATTGATTAATAATAGACCAACTAGGAGAGAATTTAATTATTTAGTTAACTAAATTTCAAGTCTTTAACAAGGCCTATCAACAAGTATGAAGACCCTTGTAACCAACCTCTTAAAAGCTCCCTTTACATGTTTGTTTCTAAGTGTATGTATAAGGGGGCTCCACATGGGTGTGATGATTCCACAGATAAGGAACCCCATCTTTCCCCAGTCCTTAGAGGCAATGGATGGTGGTTGCATATAAGTGTAGATAGCAGTGCCATAAAGAGAGCCACATATCCCAAATGCCTTTCGCCTACCTTCTGTTGACCGTATTCTCAACACTGTTCGGACAATGAAAGCATATGATATAAGGATGAGTGTCAGGGGTATTAGAAGGAATGGCACACAGAAGAAGAGTTCAGCCTCATTTGCTGTTGTGTCAACACAGGACAACTTTAGCAAAGCAGGGACTTCACAGAAGAAATAATCCACTGGTTTGTGACCACACAGTGGCATCTGAAGGCTCAAGGTGAGCTGCCAAACTGAGTTGCTAAAACCACTAATCCAGGATACTGCTGCCAATTGGAGGCAGAGCCTTTGGTGCATGATGACTGAGTAATGGAGAGGCTGACAAATAGCTACAAATCTATCAAAGGGCATGGCAGCCAGGAAAAGACATTCAGTGGAACCCAAGACCACGAAAATTAAAAGGTGGACTACACAGCCACCATAACTAATTACCTTCCTGGTGCTGCATATGTCTACCAGCATTCGAGGAACTGTACTCATGGTGCAGCAAAGGTCCAAGAGAGATGGATTGGTAAGACAGAAATATGTGGGGGTATGGAGTTTGGGGTCCAGGTGTGCCACAAGAATTATTGCTAGATTGCCAAAGACAGTCAGGATATACAATACCACGAACACCATAAAAAACAGGAACTCTAACCATGATCAATCTGAGAAAACTAACAGGATGAACTCCCACGGGATACTCTCATTTATCTTATTCATGTTGAACAGTTCAACTCATTGTTCTCTGGAAATAAAAAGCCAGCAGTTCAATAAAGAGTTATTGCCTATGTCAGATAGTTATAATCATTTCTCTGATAATTTATATAAATTAATAGACTGATACTATAAATAATATATAAAACACATTGATAAAAATATAACTTTTTTCCCAAGTATTTCAAGTGAGTTTCTATATTTGTAGCACTATATTAGCAAAGTAAACTTCAAGCAGTTGAAAGTAGAACATCAGTTTCAATGTTTACAGAATTCATCTCTAGATCTGTTGTGTAAACACGCTGTTCTCACTTCTCTCTGTCTAGATATAGCTCCTCTTAGGTAGATGTAGACACAGTTCTGCCATTTGATATTTGTCCTCAGTGTCAATGAGATTTCCTGATTATGTGAATCAGTTAAATTGTTTAAATTCTACATCCTCATTGAGAATATATATGTATCAACAATTATCAGACATATTTGAAAGAGACATACCCTTTTTCTGAGAGTACTCATAGAAGTTGTATAGAATCATTTAATACCATGGAATTTGCAGTCTGACAGGCCTGGGGTCTTATCCCTACCTTCCCAGATTAGTTACCTTGCTCTGGGAATATTTCTTATACTCTAATCTTCATGCTCCTTGTTTATAAAATGAAGACAATGGTATTTTTTTAAGTTGTCTTGCTGTGAACTATAAGTGATTTATTAAACGCACACTTAGCCTCAGGCCTTTAGAATTTCAGGGCAGTGGGATGAAAAGAACTACAGAGACTCTGAGAGGCTCAGAGAGTAATTACTTATGATTTTTAGAACTTTACATTTCAGAGACTTACCAGTAGAAAAGAAAGCAGGCAGTGGTGGCTCAGTGGTAGACCTGTTGTCTTCCATGGGGGAGACCCAGCTTCAATTCCTGGCCAATGCAACTCATGTGTAGCCACCATCTGTCCAACAGAGGAGGATTGCATGTTGCTATGATGCTGAACAGGCTTCAGGACAACTTCCAGATTAAGAAAGCCTAGGAAGAAAGGCCTAGTGATCTACTTTTGAAAAATGATCTGATCCCAAACCAATCACAGGGATGGCACAGGACTGGTCAGATTTTCATTCTGTTGTGCATGGATTGTGGAAAAATCCAGTAACAGCTAACAACAAAAAACAATGAAAACTGGCTCTACAAGTCAAAAACTTATTTTTCCATTCCCTCCATAATCTCCAAACCTCAACAACAGGGATCGCAATAACCATCTGATGTGAAGTATACATGTGATCTTTAATGTAAATTGCATGGCATAGTGACAAGCACAGAGAAAACAGCCATGCACTCAAACTATGACAGTGATGCAGAGACTTTGAGATACTTTGGGCAGAAGCAACTCAGAGTCCTAAATTTCCTGGAAATACTAATACAAATCAACTTCATCAGCTAAAAATGTATTCATCGCAACCAAATCCTACCATGACATGAAATTTTTTAATTATTTTATCAATATTAGAATACAAATTTTTCTTTATCAGTCATACTCATCAAAATGTAAACAACGTGTGCTTTATTCTTAATCTAATTTTTGTAGAGCTGTTGCTGTTGTTGTTGTTATGTGCCATCGAGTCGGACCCACCTCATAGTGACCCCTCCTTGGTTTCCAAGGCAGTATCACTACAGAAGTAGATTGCCCAACCTTCCTTCCAAGGAGTGGCTGGTGGGTTTAAATGGCCCCTTAAGCTCAACTGATAAGAAATTTGAAGTATACAGTCATGTATACAGATGTGAAATGATGTTCAAATGTATCTTTAAGTGAAAAAAAAAGTTGTTGAACATTAGTATAGCATGATCCCATCAGCTAAAGGAAGAGGATGTGATCATATCACATTATTTTATATCTATTTATACATATGAATGCTTACCTATAAATATAAAGTTATCTAGAAAGAATCAGAAGAAAGCTTTACCCTGAAATGGAGACAGAAAAACAAAAAAGTAGAATTTGCTTTAATATTTTTGTTCTAATTGTTTGATAACCAGGTATTAATTTTATAATAATTTTTTAAACATCTACTCACCAACTCACTTTCTGTATTTTATTCTAAGACTAGGAGCCCTGATGGCTCAGTGGTGAAACACTTGGCTGAAAATACAAAGATCAGCCGTTAGTACCCACCAGCTACTCCACTGGAGAAAGATGTGACAGTCAGCTACCATAAGGATTACAGCCTTGGAACCCCTACAGGGCAGTTCTACTCTGTCCTATAGGGTTGCTATGAGTCTGCATTGACTGAACAGCAAACATGGACACCCACGCCTACCAACTCACTTTCTGTATTTCACTGTTGGACTAGCATTGTTTTACTTTAACTTTGATCCCCAAAAGGTACAAATCTTTAGAACGAATTTAATTTTTTTAACTCTTAGTACTTATTTAAAATTTCTTTGAGGAAAGGCTTTGCAAGGATCTTTTCTAAATGATGGAATCTAGGAGCATGTTTTGACCTTACTGATGAAAGAATGTTGTTGAGGAATTTGGCAAAACAGGATAAATGGCTTCACCAAAGATCGATATTACATACTTCACAATTTCCTTGAGATTTGTACAGATCCCCTCAAGTCTATGTAATTGGAATGGTCCAATTTACCCACACTCACCTGTCAGTTTGTCATGCTGTGGTGGCCTGCTTGTTGCTATGATCTGGAAGCAATGGCCCCGATATTTTAAATACCAGCAGCATCACCCATGGTGGACAGCTTTCAGCAGAACTTCCAGAGTAAGACAGACTAGGAAGAAGGACATGGCAGTCCTCTTCTGAAAAACTTGGCCACCTTATGAATAGCAGTGTCAGTTTACCCAGGACTGTCTAATTTATTCCTGCTGTCCTGACACAGTCAATAACAGAGCCATTCATTCTCAGAAGTGCTCCTGTTTCAATGCTAAGGTATAAGGTCACCAGAGTATAATATTGAAAAGTGAAATAATCTTAATGCTACTGTTCAAAAAAAAAAACCCACTGCCACCAAGTAAGATCCGACTCATAGCTACAATTGCAAACAATAGGCAAAGTGCAATTGCAAACAATGGGCAAGCGTCCTTGGTTTTCCAAAGCTACAGAAGTAGATTGCCCAACCTTCCTTCCGAGGAGCGGCTGGTGGGTTCGTATTATCACTGAGGACTTTGTGTGTATTTTCTCTTCTTTCCTGGACCAATGGCCTTTCCTGAGGAGCACTTGATTTTGTTTTTCTCCTCTAGAATTTTCAGGTCCTTTCTGTTGAAGTTACAGGAGAAGGATGGAATCAATTAACTCCTTTGCAGTCAATTGACCCCTTCACCCTGAAATGCAGTGCTTATAAAAGTAATGAAGTGTCATATATGATATTTCTTCATGTTCTGTAGTCAATGAGGGTAACAGGATGTCAAAAAGAATATTTATCATTCTGGCAGGAAGTACTGGAGCAGAGTGAGAATAATGGGGCCAGAAGGAATGTTGGGAAGGAAACAGGACATTTCAGAGCACCAACTTCTCATTTTCTGCTTTAGTCACCTTTTGTGCACATTTGTTCATTTTCCAAACACATAGTAACCTCAAGTATTTACCCACTCTTGAAAGTATATCTTAAGATTGAACAGTTGTGGTATCATTTTGAATTTTAGGAGTTTTAAGTAATTTGAATTTTGGGTTTTATCCTTACTATTAGGAATGAAATGTTTGTTAATAACTTAAAAAAAAATAAACCCTAGGAAGTCTCCATGTGCACTTCTGAAATTATATCAGATAGGCTATTGATTATATATCACCTTGCCCATTGTTTGCAATTGTACCTAATACTTCAAACACTATAGAGCAGAACCCTATACTTTTACCAGCATCTTGACATGATAAGCTCATTTTCAGTATCAAGTATTCAATTAGACAGCAAAACAAAACATTTGAATTATGTAACATACCAAGAAAACTAAAAAGGGAGCATAGCAACTGGGTTACAATGGAAGTTAATGGAAGAAAAGTATTTTAGAAACTGCTGACGGGATTTTACAAATTTTATCTGTCATTATCTTAGAATATTTTAACCCATAGTTTGAACACATCATCTCATTTTTACCTGTATATTGGTTGATCTTGTAGATTGTCTCATCCCATATCTGAGCTTGAATATTAAAAAAGATGAGATTCAACAAAACCTTGAAAGTTCTTTTTAAGCTACACTGCAGAAAGAGCATGGAGATAAGAGAAGTAACAAGAGTTTTAGTTCCTAATCTGCCAGTAATTGATGTGTAATTGGGCAAGTTAGTTGATAGTTTTGGGTGTCAATTTGATCTTCTGCAACATTATCGGTTTTATTTCTTTCTTTCTTTTTTATTGAGGTAAATATATAGGTAACAAAACATTTGCCATGTCTACATTCTTCACATGTGCAGTTCAGTGTGATTAACTATGCATTCATCATGTTCAACCATCATCAGTAACCCTTCCTGAATTTTTCTATCACCTTTAACAGAAATTCAGTGTTTACTAAGCATTGTGTCTTCCTCTTTTCCTCCCTCTCACTTGGCCCTGGTAATCACTAATAAACTTTCATCTCTATACACTTGTCTACTCTAGTTATACATTATAGATTTCTTATTTTCTTTCATGATGAAAATCATTTACTTTCATGTTTTCTCAAATTAGCTCACGTCCCTAAGAATGTATGTAAAGTTTCCAAATACCATACAAAACTGCCACCTTCATGCTAGACCACAAGAATAAATAAGAACAGTCAATATTTCCACTCAGCTAATACATTGCAGTTTGCCTTAGCAGTGCAGGAAAGTTTGTCCCCAAAAATTTTGAGTTTATTAAAGACTAATTTGGTAGGCAGAAACCTGAAGTTAAGTGCTTAGAGACATTAAGTGGCTTTTCCAATGTCTTAGAATTAATAAAGAAGCAGACTAAAGATATGAACATAAGACTCGTCTATTTTCAAGTTCATATTTATCAAAGAAATTACAAATATACTCAGAATAACATTGTATATTTAAAAAAAAAAAAATCCCTGCATACAGAAACTGAAACTGAGTGAGTGAATCAGATTTTTCCTAGTAGATAATTTGGTCTCTTCTTGAGAGTTGAATTATAAACAGTTCATGACATGAGTACTTAGAACACTCAAATTTTAGTACAATATTATTTAGTAATTGTCTGAAATATAGTCTACTTACCTCCATTTTAAGCATTTACTCTCATGCTATGGATCAACTCATATTTATTCAGAAAGCTTTGAATTCAAATATGAGTCATTTAAAGTACATGAATATGTTGACATCATCATATGATATTTAGTTATATAATCAATTTGATGAAATTCATTTAACTTCATTTAGTTCCACTCAGTATGTAGGAAGTCCTGAGCTCTCCATTCAGAGTTAACTGGAGGATAAGGATGAAGTTTTGCAGATGACCAGGATATGTTCTCCTATCACATTGGTTGGCATTTGGGAATCAATTGCAATTTTCAGAGATTTTTTTTCTAATCAGTTTTATAAATTGGATAAGAATTCTGATGTACTGTTTCTGTCAATATTGGTGTTTATTTTGGTCTCTGACAGACACTAAACTGCAAAACTCTGACCCATAGTTTATAGTAATTAACTACCCCAGTGGAAGGGAGAGGGAGGAGATCCCTAAGAAGTGATAATACTCTTTCATCATTGATTTGCTCAACAAAACCCTTTCTCCAGGGGCTGAATTCTCAACTTTTTCTAAGACAAAAGAAACTACAGTAGGACTCAAATACCCTATCAAAGAAAGTTTGATTTTTGTACTATTGAATTGGAATTAGTTGTCTTTTATATACTATTCAATAAGTGTTCTGAAGCTATCTAATTTTATCAGAAAGAAATTTTTATTTCATGTATAAATTGTCTAAAATTCCACCTGAAGTGGTGTCATCAAGCTTTTGATTTCTATACCAGAATATAGACCTTTCCTTAATGGATATTAACTAAATTGCTAATAAAATTGGGTCCCCATGAGTCAGAACCACACAATGGCAACTTTTTTGTTTTTATGGCATGTCTTCCTACAACATAGTTTTTTAGAAACTATTATGTAGTCAATATATCTATCTTTTCTTTCATGACTTTTTAATTTCAGGCTTAAGTTACTTTGAGGTCTTCTTCAGCATGAGATTGAATATGTCCCTCCAATTTTCTTGTAAGATTTTAAAATTTAGTTATATTATAGTTTTCAATCAGCCAGCACTTATTTTCTTAAGCTGTAATTCTGAGGTTCATTTCAATTTCTGTTCCAGATGTATTGAATGGATAGATTTAGAAAACATATGTTTTTAATTCTGGAAAAAAAAAAGAAAGATTTCACTTCTATAACATGCAGGAAGAAGATTTTTATCTAATTTGTGTGGAGGAAGAACCCTACAATTGTCCTATTGGAAAATGACAAATGATACTCTCTTGTTGTTATGTGCCGTCGAGTCAGCCCCGACTCATAGCGACCCCTCCTTGGGTTTCCGAGGCAGTATCACTACAGAAGTAGATTGCCCAACCTTCCTTCTGAGGAGTGGCTGGTGGGTTTGAACCGCCAGCCTTCTGGTTAGTAGTCAAATGCCTTAGACACTATGCTACCAGAGCTCCTAATGATACTCTAGACAATAGCATATCCAAATAACCAATAGATATAAGAAAATACGTTCAAATTCTCTAATAGTCATAGAGGATATGTCAAAATAATGATGTCAAATTTCTTCATACTCACCAGATGAGAAACAAAAGAAGAATTAAATTCTTTTACTAATATGGATAAAGGAAAAATGTTATTCATAAATTATTGGTGGAAATTCAAAGTGTTGCAAGTTTTCTGGAGAGAAAGATGGCCATAGCTGCTAAAAATTACATATTTTCTCAACCTAGCACTGTCACTCCAAGGAATCTTTCTCACAGAAAGGAAATTAACAGTATATAATAACATATGGACAATGCTGTTTATTGTAGAAATGTTTTGATGGCCAAAGAGGGAGAAAAATGTAGAGTCTTTCAATAGAAAATTTACTGAATTTTTTTTTTATATTTTCAGGGTAGAATAATATGCATCCATGTAAAATGAGCAATTACAGCCCTAACAGATGTTTTAAAACTACTTTTCCCAAGATATGGCTGATGAGCAAATAAAAATGGGAGAAATGTACATGTTATGATCCAAATATTATTTTATAAAAAGGTTAAAAACATCCTAAATATGATTTTCACATATTATATGTCTGTTTAAAATTGCATGATAAAATACCTTTAAGTATTTACTTTACTTCCTAAATTTTCCCTGAGTTGGCTTTTGTGAGCTCTTTCCAATTGACTCCTGAATCCTTTTGACATGCCACCATTATCTTTTGAGCATTTCTTTACTCTGTGGCACCACAAGATATTCCAGGGTCATCCTGTATTTTTGCTGTCCCAATTCTGGAATCAACTATTTATCCCAGGATTCCTGGTTCCTTTTACTGAGATACGTATTTCGAAATCAAGATCTTTGGTGTGCACGTTGCTACTGAGATATTATTCTTTTCAGGCTCAGAGAATAGAGTTTTGTTGGTGATGGTGCTGGTTGCCATCAAGTCAATTCTGACTCATGGTGAGTGACTCTGTGTTACAGAATAGAACTACTGCATAGAGTTTTATTGGCTGGTCATTACCGAGGGAGATTGCCAGGTCTTTTCTTCCGTGGTGCAAATGGGTGCTTTCAAACGGTAATCCTTAGATTAGCAGTCAAGCGTAAATCATTTGTGCCACCTAGGACCATAAATAAAGCTTAGAAATATTTATTTGTTGTTATGTTACTGTTGTTATGTGATGTCGAGTCAGACCCGACTCACAACAACACCTCCTTGGGTTTCTGAGGCGATATCACTACAGAGTGAGCTCTGGTAGCATAGTGCCTAAGGCATTTGACTTCTAACCAAACCCACCAGCCACTCCTCGGAAGGAAGATGGGGCAATCTACTTCCGTAGTGATACTGCCTCGGAAACCCAAGGAGGGGTCGCTATGAGTCCAATTCGACAGCACGTAACAGCAACAACAACATGAAGCCATTAAAAATACCTTGGCTTGGGTCAGGCACAACTTAATCTTCAAGGTGACATCTTTTCTAGTTAATATGTTAAAGAGGTCTTTTGCAGATTTGCCCAGTGCAATGTGTTGTTTGATTTCTTGACTGCTGCTTCTATGGGTGTCACCCCAATTCCTTGAAAACAGCAATTTTGATTCCAGGAGATTTTGTTGCTATATAAAAAGTTACTCAGAAGGAATCTCAGATCCAAATATAAAAGCTACGTTTGTAAAATCTCCAAAAAGAAATCACAGGAGAAAAATCTTTACTACCTGGGGTTTGGAAAATATTTCATAGAACATAAGAAGCAAGAATCATAAAAGAAAAAAAAAATGTAATATTTCATTAAAACTAAAATATCCTGCTCTTCAAGAATACATTATTAATAAATCACTAGACAAATTGCTGCCTTGAAAAAATATTTTAAAAACTCATATTTGATAAAATATATGCATTCAGAATATATAAATAGTTATTACTAAGAAGACAAACAATCTCCTCTCCCCAAATTGTCAAAGGATTGGAACAAACAATTCATCAATGGCAAATAAGCACATGAAAAGGTGCTCAATATCATTAGTCAAGGAAACACAACTGAAAACCTCAACAGTTTGTGGTAGGCTACTAACCAAAAGTTTGGCAGCTCGAATTCACCCAGCAGAGACATGGAAGAGCAGCCTGGTTATCTACTTCCATAAGATTCTAGCCATTGAAAACCCTGTGGAGCACAGTTGTACTCTAAAACTCCTGGGGGGTGCCATGAGTTGGAATAGATAGACAGCAACAGCTTCAGTTATTTTTGTTTTTTCATATACCCACTATAATTGCTAAAATTAAAAAGAAGAACAATATCAAGCGGTGGCAAGGATGCAGAGAAATTAGAATGCATATACAATAATGATGGGAATGAAACATTGTACCACTTTGGAAAACAGTGCATCAAGTTCTTAGAAAATTGCATGTACATCTAATTATTCCATTCCTTATTATTTGCCAAAATAAATAAAAGCATATATCCACACAAAGACTTATATGTCAATGTTCTTAGCTGCTTTATTCAAAGCAGCAAAAGTGCAGAAATAACCCAAAGGTCCAACAACTGAACAAATTATGGTGAGTACATCCACACAGTGGAATTTTTATCAACAATAAAAAGTAACAAACTATTGATATATGCAACAATGTGTATCAATCCCAAAATCATTATGCTAATTGAAAGAAGTCAGGCACAAAAGGTTAGATACCATGTGATTCAATTTTTTTTGTTGTTGCTGTTATGTGCCTTTGAGTCAGACCTGACTCATAGCGACCCCTCCTTGGGTTTCTGAGGCAGTATCACTACAGAAGTAGATTGCCCAACCTT
>NW_006922271.1:898980-906947 GCF_000298275.1 Orycteropus afer afer | reverse complement strand
TTTTTTTTTTTTTTCTAGCTTTTAAGCTTGCACTACTTGTTCCTTAGCTGGAATTTGAGCTTCTCTAGCTCTAAAAGCTATTATCTTTTCCCCTCATTTCAAATTAATTTCCAGAGATGATTAAGTTTTTTGTTGTTATGGACAATATTGTGTAGTTCAATGTATTTGAAGTAGAAAGTGGACAGGAGCTGTTTAGTTAGAGCTTGAAATATAAGTTGGTCAATGCCAGCAACAATAATGAAGAACATATATGTATTTCTCTAGGCAATAAGGGCCACTTCAGGACTTTAAGTACTGATGTGATATGACATTACAAGACCTATTTTTTTTTTTCTACTTTTGTAGCAAAGTGGTAGATAAGGTGAAGCAGGAAGACATTAGCAATTAACAATGAACAATCAGGCTCCTGCAACAAACCAGGAAGAGTTAATAAGGTATAGTAAGAGAAGCAGAAATAAAAAAGAAGAGGAAGGGGAAATGTGAAAGAGTAATGTTATAGATTGTGTAAAAAAAAAAAATGCTATCAATGCTAAAAATGGCATCAGGGTACTCTGACCTTCTCTAATTTCACAAGGGGGAAGGAAAACCAAGATCACCATTAGTTTAAAGCTGCTTTCTATGAGATGGAGGGCAGACATACCTCCACTCTGCAATCTTTTATTATAAATTCTGACACCAGTCATCCTTTCTGCAGCACTTTCTACTTTTCTGCTGGGTTTGATAATTCACTGTAATGGCTACACAGAACTCACAGACAATTCTCACAGTTATGGGATTTATTAGAAGGTTGGGCAATCTACTTCTGTAGTGATACCAGCTAGGAAACCTAATGAAGGGTTGCTAGGAGTCGGGTCTGACTCGATGGCACATAACAACAACAACAACAACAACAAGAAGTTAGAATTCAGGATCAGGAATGACTCTGCATATAGTTCTTTGATCAGGACAGTCTCTTTACCACTGTGCCCTCAGGCAGGACTCTCTCTGGTCCTCAGCCTCTGCAGATGGGCCTGGTCTCTGTCTTGCTCAGGTAAGTGTTACAAAGTTCTTTAGGTTTGCTAATAAATGCCTGGGGGCAACCTGCTCCACCAGGAAGCCTCCTGCCCAAAGGTGCTCAACTCTATTGATTGGTAAGTTAGCACACTCACTGTAACACTCTTGTTCCTTGTGTCAGGAAGCCAATTGCACTGTCTCCTGTCAGATTCCTGGTTCTGCTGTGGGCAGTTCTCTGCTGTATTTGCCACTGCTTTTCACTGTCTCCAGTGTTACAGCTCTCTGTCTACTGGGTCTAAGAGGTTCTTAGTGCAGGGACTCTGGGTCTAAAGGATACATTCTGCTCCTGGCTCTTCTTTCTTGATGATAATGAGGTCCCCTTTTTCTGTCTCTGTGTTGGGTCATTATAAGCCTAGAGGGATGGCAGTGTTTGATCACTGATCAATCCCCTTGTTAGGGTTCCATACACTTTATTTGCATGGGTCCACTCCTGTAAGGGCACCACACACCTTATTTGCATTATTAGCAAGCTGTCCAACACGCTTGGTAGGCTACAAGCTTCATATTTGCATAGTACCACCCAATCATTTAGTGAGAGTTATAAGAGCATGGTGAGAAAGGCCATATAAAAGTGATCCAATGCATCACAGATAGACTTAGAAACTTAGTGAATATGAGTTTTCAGGAAAAGAGATGACCCTCAAAAATGACTGTTTTAAGACTTGGTGACTGGAAAAATTGGCAAGTGGTAAAATCAAGAAAAGCAGGTATGCTGATCAAAAGGGGGAAAATGTGGAACAGAATTTAAAATTCACATGGCATCCAGACTTTCTGGAGCTATTTTGGTTGAATGTGCCCTCCCTCATGCCATAAGATAATCTTTAAACCTTTAAACCAAAACTATTCCCTGAAGTAATCTTTAAATCAAACAGTAGTTCAGCTTAATTAATAAAGAATGCCTACTTTGAGCATCATGCTCTTTTAGGGAATTATCTATATGAGATCATGTTTACAATATAACCTTGACAAGTTAGATGAGAAGCTTAGGGAGTAGTGAGTTTATGTTAATGGTGGTGGAATAATATAGAAAAAGATTGTGAGAATGGTTGTAAATACCAGAGAATGTGATATATATCATTAAACTATATAGAAATTGTTTAATTGGTATACATTTTTACTATGTATATTTTCAACAGAAAGAAAATACACGAATAAAAAAAGTAGGCTTGGAAACTAAAGTTCAAAGGAATGGTGGATATTTAATATAAAATTTTATGAATACAGGTGATAAAAGTATTATCAATCATATATTTGTTACTTCCAAAAAAATGTTACAGTGATAGTAAACTAGATTCAATTTCAATAAAAGGAAATTTGTTTATAAGTGATGGTATTTGATGAAAACATGAATGACATACAGTTTTTACCACTTTCCTAAGGCTTTCTATGATGTCATATTATAATATACTAAGGTTGGGCAATCCTACTTCCGTAGTGATACTGCCTCGAAAACCCAAGGAGGGGTCGCTATGAGTCGGGCCGACTCGATGGCACATAACAACAACATAACAACAACAAGTCATATGGTACTATGCTGAGAAGCACTTACAATCACGTATCACACTTGAATTGTATTATTTCATATCACAGAACTTCAGGTCTTTGCACACGTCATTATCATATTTTGTCTTTTCAAGCTGCTCTTTGAAGTCTTCTATTCAGCTCTTTTACTTCAACGTTAGAAGCGAGGATGGCAAAACTTTATCTCTTGTACTTTAGTCATATTATTAGGAGTGACCAGGTCCTGGAGAAGGATATCATGCTTGGTAAGGTAGAGGGTCAGCAAAAAAGGGGAAGATCTTCAATGAGATGGGTTGACACAGTGACTGCAACAATAGGCTCAAACATAGAACCATTGTGAGGATGATGTAGGACTGGGCAGTGTTTTGTTCTGTTGTACACAGAGTTGTTGTCTTAGTTATCTAGTGCTGTGATACAGAAATACCACAAGTAAATGGCTTTAACAAACAGAACTTTATCTTCTCACAGCTTAGGAGGATAGAAGGCTGAATTCAGAGCACTGGATCTAGGAGAACACTGTCTTTGTCAGCTCTGGAGGAAAGTCCTTGTCTCTTTAGCTTTTGCTTCTTGGTTTCTTAGAGATCTCTATGGGTTGGTTGGCATCTATCTTACTCCATTTCTTCTTTCCTTTCCCTGTTCAGCCTCAAAACAGATTGACTCAAGACACCCTAAACTAGTCCTATCTCATTAACATAACAAAGACAACCCATTCTCAAATAGGAATATAACCATAGATGTAGAGGTTAGGATTTACAACACATATTTTAGGGGCACACAATTCAATCCATAACATTCCACCCATTTGCCTCCAAAACTTCTTGTCCCTGCCAGATGCAAAACACATCCACCTCAAAAGTCTTAAATAAACTCTAAGTCCAAATTTCATCCTGGGGCAAAATTACTCTTCATCTGTGAACCTATGCAATCTAGAATACAAGTTAACTGTTTCTAAATTATAATGGTGGAACAGGCACAAGGTAGACATTTCCATTGCAAATGGGAGAAATTGGTGGAATAACAGACACCAAGGAAGCCCAAAATCCAGTAGAACATATTACATTAGCTCAGAAGTCTTGAAAATAATCCTCTCTCTTCTGAGACCATTTGGTCAATGGTCTCCAAATTCTGGGTGTTGGCTATGCCCTCTCAATTCTTTGTGGTGACCTCTCAGCACTGTGCTTCGGCTTTGCCTCCCAGGCCCACTGGGGTGGCAACTCTACTCTCCTGGCATTGGCTAGTCCCCTTTTCCTAGTCCATCTGAGTGGTGACCACAACCTCTCTGGCCCAGCAGGACCCATTCTTTTGCCTCTTCAATATCTTGCTTAGAGATTTCTCAGCCAGATATCCAAGTTCATCATTTTCAAGTTCTACCTTCCAACGAACATCTGAACATAATTCAGACACTGCATAAAAAATATTGGCCTTTGTGTTAGATTGGGTTCTCTAGAGAAACACAAAAACCAGCAAAGTATATATATATATATTTAGAGAGAGAGAGAGAGAGAAATTTATCTTAGGAAAATGGCTCACAAGCGTATAGAAGCCGACAAGTCCAAGCCGACAAGTCCAAGTCTCTGGAGGAGATGGGCTGGCGGCCACCTTGGCTTCTGCAAGCACAGAGGGCCGGGAGATTCAAGGCTGGCAGGCAGTACACTGGTTGTTGACTCCAACAAAAGACGAATCCAAGATCTCCAGGCCGAGCGGTGGGCTGCTCACTCACCGAAGTCTGTAGTCCACACACCAGGATTCCAATCCCTCAAAGAATGCGGCTCTTCCCAGAATGTCCCTGGATATCTTGGAAGCAGGCCACTCCCCTAGGGAAACTCCCCTTGGGCAGACTGGCCACTCAGAACACAGTCATCTGATCCCATCATGGGAATAACCACACAGAACTGGGGTCTAGCCAAGTTGACACACAGCTCCAACTATCACAGCTTTCTTCAATTGTTCAATCACATGTCCATTATTTTCCTTGAAAGCTTCACCAGAAGCACATTAATGTCCATATTTCTAGCAACTTTCTGGTGATGATGCCATATATATATTCTATAAGACAATAGAGACTTTCTCTTTGGCTCTCCTCACTTCTTTCCGAACCCTTACCAGAATTACCGTTGACATCCATGAATCTACAAATAGTCTTCTTCAAGGCAATCTAGGCTTTTACCATTAGGTACCTTAAAAATCTTCCAGTCTCCACCTAGTACTCAATCCTAAAACTACTTCCACATTATAGATATTTGTTACAGCAACACCCCATTTTTCCAGTACAAAATTCTGTCTTAGTTATCTGGTGCTGCTGTAATAGAAATACCACAAGTCGATGACTTTAACAAACAGAAATTTATTTCTTGTAGTTTAGAAGGCTAGAAGTTTGAATCCAGAATGCCAGCTCTAGGAGAATGTTTTCTCTCTTTGCAAGCTCTGGAGGAATGGTTCTTGTCTCTTCAGCTTCCATATCCTAGTTCCTTAGAGATCTCCATGTGGCTTGGCATCTATCTTACCCCATCTCTATTTTTCTCACTTGCTTGTTTAATCTCTTCTATATTTCAAAAGAGAATGACTCAAGACACATTCTACACTAATCCTATCTTATTAACACAACAAAGATGATCCATTCCCAAATGGGATTATGACCATAGATATAGAAATTAAGATTTACAGCATATATTTTGGGGGCACACAATTAAATCCATGGCAGACAGTTGGCATGAGTCAGAACCAACTTGACAGCACCTAACAATAACTATATAGCATAGAAAATAGCTTTTCACAATTATAATTATTCTATGAGTTACATATAAGGCTTTGAATGTATTTATAATATGTTAGGGCAGTGATGGGCCAAACGTGAATAAAAGGGCTAGAAGTGATAGGAGAAAAACAACACCAATTTAAAGATTACTTCTAAATTTTCTTTGGCTAACAATCCCATATCTTTCATGAGTGAATTGTCCCATGAGGATCTCATCCCTTTCATCTCTCATAGGGGCTCATTATTTTAGATAGGAAATTTTTGAGAACAGCAAATTCTCTAGGTATTTCTAACTAGTTTCCATGAGAAATATTAGGTTAAAAGATTCATAACTGACTCAAAGTATAAGAAGCAACTCTCAGAGGAATGGGCTCATCTGATAGTACCAGGAAGTCATTGGAATACAGTACACGTATTAATTAGTTTGATTGTTCATACATGTATTGCAATATCTCTGAAATATGTAGAAAACTTCATTGTATATAATTTATTTATATATTAATGGAGATGATAATATTATTATTTCTTTCTCACAAATATATTCTATCTCTACCAATGCAATTAGTGGAGTTAAGATTACATAAGTGGTTTTAACGATGTTAATATTTAAAATTTAACATTCAACATGGGAATGCTAGATATTTTCTGTTTATATTTGACAAAAGTGCCTGGAAATGGTCAATGATGTTAGTAGGCCATGTTGTTGTTGTTGTTATGTGCCGTCGAGTCAAACCCGACTCATAGCAACCCCTCCTTGGGTTTCCGAGGCAGTATCACTACAGAAGTAGGATTGCCCAACCTTCCTTCTGAGGAGTGGCTGGTGGGTTTGAACCGCCAGCCATCTGGTTAGCAGGCAAGTGTCGTAGCCACTATGCTACCAGAGCTCCCTAGTTGGCCATAGGATATTATTATTAATAATAATGACATGAAAATTTAAGTAACATATTAAATAAACAAAGCAATTTTATATATAATATCTCATGTGAATAAATAAAAATCTGACTATAAAGTGAGATGTGAGACTCATCTCCCTTAGAAGTTTTTATTTTTATTTATTTTAAGAGCTTGTTTTACATTCAACATTATGTGTACATTTAGTTTCACTCCCCATTTTCCATGTCCAACCCTAACCCAGTCTCCTCCCCTCCTCCCCTCCCTACCCTGTAACCCTCCCCCATGCCCCTTATATTTATGCACTCCTGTGGTCCTCTGGTGCCCCATGGGCTATTGCTCTAAGGGATGTATTACCATAGAATATGTGGGTGTGTCATCTTGGGTTGAGTGGTCTGTGTGTACATCTTGTTAACTATTGGGCTGAGAGCCAGTCCCTGGGGGTGCGTTTTGTTCCAGGCACAGAATTTATTCCAGGGCCATAGCATTGGGGGTCTCACCAGATTTCATCTGACTAGTAATTCTGGTCATTATTGAGTTTTTGGATTTTGTTCCATATTTTTCCTCCCACTCTATCCAGGATCTCCAGACTTGATCCTTTCCTGAGGGGTTGGCATAGGTAGCCAAGCACCATCTAGTTCTTCTGGTCTCGAGGGCTCCCTTAGAAGTCTTTTTTGTTGTTGTTGTTATGTGCCGTTGAGTCGGACCAGACTCATAGTGACCCCTCCTTGGGTTTCCAAGGTAGTATCACTATGGAAGTAGATTGCCCCATCTTCCTTCCGAGGAGTGGCTGGTAGGTTTGAATTGCGAGCCTTCTGGTTAGCAGTCAAGTACCTTAGGCACTGTGCTACCAAAGCTTCTTTAGAAGTCTTTAACAGATAAATATAGAAAATCTATTAAGCACTTTTAGTTAGCTTCAGGGACCCAGGTAAGGGTGGTACGAGAGGTTTCCAACAAGGAGGCAAACTTGTCTGTCGGTTTGTCCTACTGTGGTGACGTGTTGATGTGAGTTTTGAGGCTGAGCCACTGGCGTTTCAAACCCAGCAGGATGCACATGGTGCACAGGTATCAGCCCAGCTTACAGACTGAGACAGAGTAGGAAGAAGGAAGAGGCTGTCCACTTCTCAAAGAATTGGCCAGGGAAAACCTTATGAATAGCAAAGAAACACTGTTTGATATATTACCGTGCAACTTTATGAATAGTCTGGTTAGGTTAGAATGCTCTCAAAATAGGACTGGGAAAGAGCTGCAACATCTGAGTAAACCTAGCCTTACTCCTATGGATAAGGTAAAGCTTTTGAGACCTCCATTTGCTGATGTGACACCACTCAAATTAAAGAGAAACAGTTGCAGACATCCATTAATCATCGGAACATGGAATGTACGAAGTATGAATCTAGGAAAATTGGAAGTTGCCAAAAATGAAATGGAAGGCATAAAGATTGATATCCTTGGCATTAGTGAGCTGAAATGGACTGGTTTTGGTCATTTTGAATCAGACAACCAAAGTGATACACTATGCCAGAATGACAGCTTGAAGAGGAATGGTGTGGCACTCATCATCACAAAGGATGTTTCGAGATCCGTCCTGAAGTATAGTGCTGTCAGTGATAGGATAATCCATACGCCTACAAGGAAGACCTGTTAATACAATTATTATTCAAATTTATGCACCAACCACCAAAGCCAAAGATGAGGAAATTGAAGATTTTTATCAACTTTTGCAGTCTGAAATTGACCAAACATG
>NW_006922271.1:886893-896325 GCF_000298275.1 Orycteropus afer afer | reverse complement strand
GTGGCTGCGATGATGGGCTCAAGTATAGCAGGGATCATGGAGCTGGCATGGGATTGGGCAGTGTTTCGTTCTGCTGTGCATGGGGTCACTATGAGTCAGAAACGAATTGATGGTACCTAACAACAACAACAATAAAAAATATGCTTTAGAGATGCAGTTGTTTCTGTGTATTGTATACTTTATAACAGATAGTAAAATGATCTGAAACAGAGCATGCATAATGTTCCTTATTGTCTTTGTATCAAGTAAGCAATATGATAAAGGGCCATGAATAGCACTGCTTTTCAATGCATGCACTAAGCAAGTGGTAAAAGATATTTATCCCAACAGGAAACAGAGGCACACTTAGATCCTGCCATATTTATTCCTTTACTCTAGGTTCTATTTTAAATTCTGCGTATGAAGTGGCTACTTTCCATGCCTTAATGTTTATTACATTAATCAATACAACTGGGCTGACAAGCAACATCATGATAAATAGAGAAAAGAATAAAGTTGTCAAGGATTTCATTTTACTTGTATCCACAATCAACACCCATGGAAGTAACAGTTAGGAAATCAAACAACATAGTGCATTTAGCAAAAGCAAAGAGGACTAAGGTGTGCTTAACCCAAGCCATGTTATTTTCAATTGCCTCATATGCATACAAAAGCTGGACATTGAGTAAAAAAGACCAAAGTGGAATTGATACATTTGAATTATGGTGGTGGTGAGGAAAATTCAATATATCATGGACTGCCAGAAGAATGAACAAATCTGTCTTGGAAGATGTACAGCCAGAATGCTCTTTAGAAGCAAAGATAGTGAGACTTTATCTCATGTAATTTGGACATCCTGGAGTAAGGTATCATGCCTGGTAAAGTGAAAGGTCAGTGAAAAGAATAAGACCCTTAGTGAGATGGATTGATACAGTGGCTACAACAATGGACTCAAACATCGCAATTGTGTGACTCGCACAGGACCAGGCAGTGTTTTGTTCTGTTGTACGTAGATAGGGTCGCCATGACTAGGAGCAAATTCAAAGGCACCTAACAACAACAATAACAAAAATCTTTTTTTTATTAACTTCTGATCTTGATGAAAGTAGACCTAGTGAGGCATATTTGGTGTTCTCTCTCAGTCACCTGTTTGGCTAAGTTTCTACTGTGTGTATTGGGAAAAGTAATATTTGTGATATTCCCTCTGGGGCCATACACTCTCCAAGCTTTTATTAGAGATAATCAGTTAAGGGAATTTTTGAAGAAAATGTTTTACCCCAGAGGATGAGGCAGAAAAATAAGTACCCAATTGTATATTCACTCTGAAAACTATAAGAATGTCTTCCTTTCCAAACATGAATCCTTTGATTTTAAAGTTTTCCCTGTGCTGAGTGTATAACAGTGATATTCCCAGCTTCCGTCATGCTGCTTCTTGTCTGGCTCCTTATTAGGGGCTTGAAGGTAGGGAATGTGGATGCTGGAGGCCCTCAGATTGCATAACTATTGTGTGCTCAACATAATTCTCTTCATCCATCTAGGTTAGGTTTTTCTGAGTCGTGTTGCCCCTTTATCTTCTTTTTCTCATAGATTTCCTAATGTCATCTTTCTCTCCTCTCTTTGTCTTCACTTTGATCATTCTACTTGGCCTTCCTAGTGAAGTCCCAAAAAAAAGAAGGAACCAAGGAGATGCATTTCTGAGGTTGCAAATGAGTTTGGTAAGTTAAAGACCCTGTAGAGATGGAAATGTGATTAGGCCTCTAAACTACCTAATCATCTGTTGTTGTAGAAAGTAGACTATGGCTGACTCACGGGCGAGTACCTAGATCATACTTCTCAGTCTAAATGTGTACATGTTTTATTTATATAAACTTGATCAAATTTTAAAGATTGTTGCTTAATATCACTCATTCTGTGAGGAAGCTGGACAGGGTATATTAAGGGAGTTCTAACCAAAAAAAAAAAAAAAACCAACTTAGAAATTAGTGTAATCTACAGAATTTGAAAATTTTAAGAATGAAAATACTAAGTTTAGTCTTCCATCACATGAAAGTATACTGAATGATAAACTCTCAGTATTTGTGAGTGTTCAGTATTGACACTAGGACTTTGAACTGCAAGATAGACAGTCATGAAAGAAACTTATGAAACAGTCTCCCAAGTTTTCTAAGGCTTTGCTTTACCTTATGGCCCATTTGGCACAGGATAAGAGGCTCATGTGGCTGTGAAGTGCCCACACATCTCTTAACCCTTCAACTGTTCTAAGCAGTAAAACCCTATTCTCATTCTTTGTAAATCTTATTGGATAATTGTGAATATAGGGGCATTATTTGGGTCAATTTTTTAAAATCTTACAAAATTTAAATTACCTTGTCAAGAATTTATAAGTCACAGAGGACGTACAAAGTTGTCTTGTTTTCCATAACAGTAGTAGAAACTTATCTAAATGCCATAGTTATAAATTGTATCACTATAATTAAATGATTAATGTGTATGGTTCTTGTGAGCAAACTGTCATGTCACTGTGTTTAGAAACCATTCTTTTAGGTTCAAATAAGGATAGACACACTCATATATCATTTAAAATAATATTCTTTGCAAACAGAGGAAGTAGTTGTTAGTTATTTACAGTGCAATCACTAGCAAAAATACAAGAATGCAGTTCTCACACAGGGAAGAATTGGTAAAGAAGAGAAGTAATTGAATGTTGTTGTGATAATATGAGGAGAGAGGTAGATAGTGAATGGATTGTTTAACCACCAGGAAAACTTTGAAGCCAAATGAGAAATTCACAAAAACAATCCTGGTTGAGTGATCTAATGTTGTGTGGGTCCATTAGTTCATTTGAGGAATAAGAGATAAAATAACTTGAGTTTATACTCTATTTGGTTGGTAAACATTAATATACATACATACATGCATGCATACATACATACATATATACAGTCACATAGAAAATGAGAGCATCATAGATATGGTAACTTCGTTATCAGTCATAATTGCCTTGCTCCTCTCCAGTAAGGCCAGGTGATGTCAGGTATAGGCTCATTCTGGCAGAATTTCTGTGCCCAACATACTCAGTATGAACACATCTTAGCAAGCAAATTTTAACTGTATTTCTCCTTTTTTTAAATAAAAATGTGACTTTGTTATATCTTTGCGTATAATATCATGAGGAGCTCTGGTAGCATAGTGCCTAAGGCACTTGACTGCTAACCAGAAGGCTGGTGGTTCAAATCCACGAGCCACTCCTCGGAAGGAAGGTTGGGCAATCCTACTTCCGTAGTGATACTGCCTCGGAAACCCAAGGAGGGGTCGCTATGAGTCGGGCCGACTCGACGGCAAATAACAACAACAACAACAATAATATCATGACAGCTACCTCCCTTAATTTAAAAGTAAGAATACTCTTTATATTAAATGTGGTGCAACAAATCAAAAGATATGCATTGAAGTCTCAATTTTACAAAATATCTAGTTTCTTTACATGCATTTTTAGTCTAGTTATTGTGCTGCACTGTGCTGCCTAACTCTACAATTAGAACTGTGATTAATGGGTTAGTCTCTAGAGTGAAACTGCAGGGATTCCAGTTACAAATCCACTTACCAGCTGTGTAATCTGGAGCAGGTATTTCATCATTCTCTTGGCCTAAGTGGCTTAATCTGTAACATAGAATAACAAGACTGCTGAGTTCCTGGGGTTGCTTTGAGAAGGAAATGAGGGAAACTATGTCAAGCTGTTAACATTAGCACCTAGATCATAAAAAGTCCAGAAATATTGGTTATAGTAAATTTAAATTAACTTGTAATTTGTACTATTTTATTGTTTTTTTTTCTGTGTGTATTTTGAGATATTTAAAACATATAGGCTAAAATCTAGGAGCTCTGGTAACATAGTACCCAAGGCTCTTGACTGCTAACCAGAAGGCTGGTGGTTCAAACCCACTAGCCACTCCTTGGAAAGAAGATGGGACAATCTACTTCTGTAGTGATACTGCCTCGGAAACCCAAGGAGGGGTCGCTATGAGTCGGGTCCGACTCAATGGCACATAACAAAAACAACAACAGGCTAAAATCTACTAAGGCTAATCGAAAAACACACATACTCCACCATTCAAAATGGAAAGCTATTCCTTTATGGTCATATGTCCTTCCAGTTATTTCTATAGGAATAAAAGTTTAGATATACAGAAGTCTCAATCTTTGATCCAATTTCTCTCTATCATATCATATCAGTTTGGTATTCACTCTTCCAGTCCATTTTAAATTATATGTACATATGTATTCTTTCTTAACCATTATATAATATGTATATTTCTTAAAATTTTTCATCCTACCAGAGAAAGAGGGAAAGACCTTATGAACAATAACTTGATGATTAAAATTGATCCTCAGTTACAAAATATGGGATTGTCTATACACATAGATAAACATAGTGTGTTACCCATTTAACACATCCATTCATCACTATTGTAGAAGCTTTTTGCAGCCTGTGAAGGACTGAACTTGACCATCTTTCAAGTTTCGTTAAGTGTCAAAGTGTATATTTACAAAAATTTTAAAACTGTTGTTGAGAAGACATGCCCCATATAATTTAATTAGGCAAAACATGCTTAGAACAGTGGATTTGAAGCCTATTTTGTGCCCTAACCCACCAGAGAGACATAATACATTGCCTGTTGATAAAAGAGAATCACAAGCACATTACTTTTCATTAATTACCTAGGAAAATAGGTAATATTATTAATAATAGTAATTTCTTTTGGATTATTTACATTAGATAGTATACTCACCCTAAGACATAAAACCATTGCCAAATAACTTAATTGCAAGTGTCAGGTATCATAAGACACACAAAATATTTCTGTTCTATGAGATCATAAGAGATAGATAAGATAAAATAATCAGTGCAGGCTTCCTGGAAGTGGAGAGCTTTCCAAGAGTGAAATGTGACTAAGAAGAGGGAAAAGGCTATTAAAACCATGCTGAATATTAATTCTACAGAGGTTGACTCCTGGGAATTGCTTTGTTTCTATCTCCTTCATCTGTACAGGAAAACCTTCCTAACTTCAGAAAAATTATCCAATCCCAGCATTAAAATACACTTCAGTGATGTAAAACATAATTTTACCATGGAAGTTTCAGATAGGGCTAGGTAGAAGGGCTACTGAGATGATAATATACACTGTTCATTATTATCTTGTCTGACGCCTATAGGGTATGTCAGGGTCATTCAGTAAAAAGAATGGCTAGAATCAGAAGTGTAGATCTTATAGATAATAATGAAGTCATCTTCCTCCCAAGATTTTGCTTGATCACTTGTAACCTGTTAAATTGGTCTGATGTTGTGGTTAGGTCTATCAAGTCAGCTTTGACTCATAGCAACCCTATGTACAACAGAATGATTATCTAATAACACTGCCCCATCCTGTGCCATCCTCATTATTTGCAACAGCTGAACCAATCATTGCAGCCACTGTGTCTGTCCATCTCATTGAGGGTCTTCCTCTTTTTTGCTGACTTTCTACTTCACCAAGCATGAGATCCTTCTCCAGGGATCGATCCCTTCTGACAATATGACCAAAGTATGTGAAATGATTGATGAGAAAATTATTTAGAATGAGGTTTCACCTAATAGCAAGTCTTGCTCTCTGATCCAGAGATAATAGCCACTAGTGCCTAAGGCACTTGACTGCTAACCAGAAAGTTGGTGGTTCAAACCCACCAGTCACTCCTCGAAAGGAAAATTGGGCAATCTCCTTCCATAGTGATACAGCTTTGGAAACCCAAGAAGGGGTCATTATGAGTTGGAGATGACTCGATGGCACATAACAACAACATTTTTATTCAAGGTTATGTATGATTAGGAGAGTTTGGTATGCCCCTATAAAAATTATAAATGGAAAATTTAGAGTGTTAATTCTCTTGTAAAATTGTCAGCTTTTGAAAGTAATTTTTTAAATATCTTGCCACATTGAAAAAGTTTATACAAAATGTTGGTAAATAATCCCAGCTGTCAAAACCCTCAAATATTGTGCTCCTGAGACCAAAAAATGACTTAATCAGCACCTATGGAAATTCTGGGTCAAGCATCCAGCATTTTCAAGGGAGGATTCATTCTGCCATTTTACCAGGCATTCTGTTTTGGGACAGTATCTATGCTCTTTACAGATAATCATCTTTCTCCAAACAGGTAATACGTGGCCACAGGTAATGGAGAAAGACAACACAAGTTCTTTTGAAGGCTTCATCCTGGTGGGCTTCTCTGACCGTCCTCACCTGGAACTGGTCCTCTTTGTTGTTGTCCTCACCTTTTATCTGCTGACTCTTCTTGGCAATATGACCATCATCTTGCTTTCAGCCTTGGATTCCCGGCTACACACACCAATGTATTTCTTCTTGGCTAATCTCTCATTCTTAGACATGTGTTTCACCACAGGCTCCATTCCACAGATGCTCTACAACCTTTGGGGTCCAGATAAGACCATCAGCTATCTAGGTTGTGCTATCCAGCTCTACTTTGTCCTGGCTCTGGGAGGGGTGGAATGTGTTCTGCTGGCTGTAATGGCATATGACCGCTATGCTGCAGTTTGCAAACCCCTGCACTACACTGTCATCATGCACCCACGTCTCTGTGGGCAGCTGGCTTCTGTGGCATGGTTGAGTGGCTTTGGCAATTCTCTCATAATGGCACCCCAGACATTGATGCTACCTCGTTGTGGACACAGGCGGGTGGATCACTTTCTCTGTGAGATGCCAGCACTAATTGGCATGGCTTGTGTAGATACCATGACCCTTGAGACATTGGCATTTGCGTTGGCAATCTTTATCATCCTGGCACCACTCATCCTTATCCTTATCTCTTATGGTTACATTACACGAGCAGTGCTTAGGATCAAGTCAGCTGCTGGGAGAAAGAAAGCCTTCAACACCTGTAGCTCTCACCTAATTGTTGTCTCACTCTTCTATGGTACAATCATATACATGTACCTCCAGCCTGCAAACACTTATTCCCAGGACCAGGGCAAGTTTCTTACTCTCTTCTATACAATTGTCACTCCCAGTGTTAACCCCCTGATCTACACGCTGAGAAACAAAGATGTTAAGGAGGCAATGAAGAAGGTGCTAGGGAAGGGAGGTGCAGAAGTATAAAAGCTGATCAAATTTTGGAGTTATCTTTTGACCCAGCTTCTATATATTTTGTTAGATCTATCAGATAGAGGAATTTTCTGGCATTACAGGCTAAAGAGGCACTTAATGAGATGTAGAATTCAGTGGTTTAGAGAGGCTGAGAAAATATAATATCCTTGAGTCGATATTATACCAGGAGCTGTGGTAGCACAGTGCCCAAGGCATCTGACTGCTAACCAGAAGATTGGTGGTTCAAACCCACCAGCCACTCCTTGGAAGCAAGATTGGACAATTTACTGCCTCTGAGACACAATGGGGGTCGCTATGGATCAGAATTGACTCGATGGCAGTGGGTTTGGTTTGATTTGGTTTTTTGGTTTGAGTTGATAGTCAACTATGTTCCTCTCAAATCTCTCTAAGCCATAGAGTCATCACTGGGAGGGTTTTAATCCAGGAAATAAACAAACACTGATCTATGGTGCAGTGATTAAGCACTTGGCTGCTAACCAAAAGGTCAGCAGTTTGAAGCCATGAGCCATTCTGTGGGACAAAGATGTTATCATCTGCTTCTATAAAGATTTAAAGCCTTGGAACCCTAGAGGACAGTTCATCCGTCTAGGTTCGCTATGAGTCACAATTGACTTGATGGCAATGGGTTTGGCTCTGGTTTGGGTATACTTGTAAAAGGAGTCCCTAGGCAGTGCTAACAGTTAACATGTGTGGCTGCTAACTGAAAGTTTTGAGGCTGGAGTCCACTCAGCGATACCTTGAAAAAAGCCTGGAGATCTACTTCTGAAAAATCAGCCATTAAAAACCCTGTGGAACACAATTCTACTCTGGCACACGGGGGATGAGTCAGTATCAATGGATGGCAACTTGTTTTCATACTTGCAAAAGACCACTTATGCCAATTTCTATTGTAGTTTATATTTAGTCGATCCTTAGCAAATATGAAAAGAATGAATTTAGAGGTAGTGCAGGGGAAACATTTATTTTTTTCCAGAAAATTCAAATGTATTTTTATAGTGCCAAATGCCTGAATGAGGGCCAAAATAAATTGTTCAATTATCTAGCTCTTAGTACTACCAACATTATAGCAAACAGATGTATCTTGTGTATTGTGAATCATTTATATAATTGAGCTTAATGAAATTTATATTTGGCTTTCTGAGACAATAGAGAATGAAGGGAGAAACAATATAAAGCAAGATAGAAGGAAGAATTTCTTGTTAATACTCAAATTTGTTAATATTTGTTAGTGACTCAAGAAGGGTAATGGGTCTTGTTTAAAAATTTTAAAGATTATTTAATCCTCACCTCTCTCATATTCTAGTAAAATAATCTGAAATAGGTGCAGAGTAATGAGATAAACTCTAGGGAATTATTGGGATCTTTCTGATGTCTTCTGGGTGGTGATTTCATTCATTAAAGCTTATAGCACCTCATCAGTCATTGTGATGGAAATTGTTTTGAATAGTTTATGCCAAATGAATGAATTGTTGTTGTAGCCTCCTCAGAGGCAAGCATATTTTTTCAGACCTGAAATGTTATCAACTGGATGAATCCAATCTGATAACTTGGAAAAGTTTATATTATGTTAGGATTTCTGCAAATGAATAAAGATTGCAAAAATTGTATATTGCCAGTGGCGTCATTAGAGACTGGCTATGGGACAGTTTCAGCAATTTCTCAGCTGGAGTCCTTGTGGCAAAGTGGTTGAAGAGCTTGGCTGCTAACTGACTCAGCAGTTTGAAACCACCAGCAATTTCTCAGGAGAAAGATGTGATAATATGCTTCTGTAAAGATCTACAACTTTGGAAAGCCTATGAGGCAGTTCTACTCTGTCCTTTAGGGTCACTCTGAATTGGAATCGACATTGACAGCAGTGAGTTTGATTTTTTTTTTTTTTAAAGCAACTTCTCACTTAAGCTTCCACAAAACGTTTAAGAAAGTTCAAGTTAATCTAGAGGGCTCAGAAAAAATACCAAATACTCAATACACTTTCAAATAAAAAATAGATTTTATGTTCAATTAGTTAGGATTTATGAGAATGGGCTTTTTTGTTAATTTTAATTATGAAGCTTATTCTCTTATTTCTATAAGAAAGCAGAAAAATTGGAATATATTTTTTCCTTCTATTTTATAAGCTAATTAAAAGATGATTATGGCCCATGATGATATTATTAATGGCATTTTAATGCAGCCCATATACAGAATCTGGATTTGGCACTTACTATCTCTTTTAAGGAGCTCTGGTAGCATAGTGCCTAAGGCACTTGACTGCTAACCAGAAGGCTGGTGGTTCAAACCCACCAGCCACTCCTC
>NW_006922271.1:881116-886793 GCF_000298275.1 Orycteropus afer afer | reverse complement strand
GAAGGAAGGTTGGGCAATCTACTTCCGTAGTGATACTGCCTCGGAAACCCAAGGAGGGGTGGCAATGAGTTGGGTCCGACTCGACGGCACATAACAACAACAACATCTCTTTTAACTAAGAAACAACTTATGGTGTCCTACTGGCATAAAGGGACCTCTGATGGCATAGTGCCTAACACATTTGATTGTTAACCAAAATACTGGTGGTTCAAGCCCACCAGCCACTCCTAGGAAGAAAGGTTGGGTAATCTACTTCCATAGCAACACTGCCTCAGAAATCCAAGGAGGGGTTGCTATGAGTCGGATCTGACTGGACAGCAATGAGTTTGGTTTTAGTTACAGGCATAAAAATATAATGTAGTTCTTTTTGAATCCCTGGGTGGTACAAATGGTTAAACACTAGACTGCTAATTGAAAGCTTGCTGTTTCAAACCCATCCAGAGGTGCCTCAGGAGAAGGCCTGGCAATTTATTTTCAAAAGGTCATAGCCTTGAAAATCCTGTGGAGCACAGCTGCACTCTGAATGCACGGAGTAGCCATGAGTGAGAACTAACTCCACAGTAACTGTTTCAATTGGTAGTCCCTTTAGAATAATTATCTATAGGACAATTTTTTTAAATCACATTTCTCTGCTGTTTAGATATGGATTACTTTAGAATCAATAATATCTTGGTGTGAGGACAGGAGATCAAGAGACAGAGTATAAATCTGTTTGTATCGATGTATATATATATATAAACTCACTGCTGTCGAGTTGGTGCCGGCTCAGAGTGACCCCTCCTTGGGTTTCCGAGGAGGTGTGTCTACGGAAGTAGATTGCCCAGTCTTCCTTCCGAGGAGTGGCTGGTGGGTTTGAACCACCAGGCTTCTGGTTAGGGGTCAAATGTCTTAGGCACTATGCCACCAGAGCTCCATATATACATATATATATAAATTTGAAAACCTCCTATGGAAATCGTGCTGACAAATTCCCTTCTCCACAAGGGTTATATTTCACCATGCTATTCTCTAAAAAATTTAGAATCACTATTACACATTATAGAGAATAATGAAGTCAGAGTTCAAGAGAAAAAAGATCTTAATGTCTTTAATTACATTATCATGACACAACGCCAGCTTTTACTAAGCTTATAAAGTAGGAAGAATTAAATATATTCTACTGTTTTCTACCTTCTTATGGGAATAACAGAATACTCTCCATAGCAAAAAGAAACAGAAATGTTTTATATTTATCTTCTATAGATTTATTCTTTTACTAACTCATGTTCCATTCTTATAGAACGATCTTTTAAGTGAATGGAGGTTTAGGTGGAAATGAGAATTAGGAACCCACCTACTGTGCACACGTACATACTCTGTTTTAGCCATGGTGCTTACATTTCTTCCAAGAAAAATAAACATTACATGGATGCCTAGGTGTATGTATTCATACCCTTTTTATTTTAAATTAAGACCTATGAGTGGATAGCTCAATAAGTGCTTACTAATCAGATCATCAGAAGCTCTAGTAGCGTAGTGCCTATGGCACTTGACTGCTAATCAGAAGGCGGAGGGTTCAAACCCACCAGCCACTCTTCAGAAGGAAGATAGGGTAATCTACTTCTGTAGTGATACTGCCTCGGAAACCCAAGGAGGGGTCGCTATGAGTCAGGTCCGATTGAGGGCAAATAACAACAACAACAATCAGATCATCAGATCATTTTTTCTTCCTTGTTTGATGAGTAATACAAGGGCTCTGAAGATTCTTCACTTATTTTATATTTTCTCTAAGTTCAAATTTGTCATTGTGAGGACCGCACTACAAACTGCACTTTAAAAGGGGCAAGGTGGGCAAACCCCACCTTTATCACTAACTTCATAGCAAGGATCAGTATGAATCCAATTCCCAGCTGGAAATGAATCCAAGACTCACCTTTCCACATTTCCTTACCTTGTCATCAGGTGCTCCTGTGGCAAAAACTCTCCCTGACTGTAACTACTCATAGTTAGATTACATCTCATCACCAGCTATCCTGAACCAGGTCAAAACATCACTGGCCACCTGAGGCCAAGTCATTGAGGAGCAGCCTCTTCAGACTGCATCCTTCATTGACTGTCCCCGGCAGCCTTTTCCTATCACTCAGCCACGCAGAGCTAGGTGTATACAAATTGACTGTACTGCCAGTCTCTGCTGGCTCATTGCCCTTGTGGGTTTGTTAATTCTTTATAACAGCTTCCCAAATTCACAGAGTCTATTACTTATACTTACAGTTACCCACTTATTATAACCAGAAAGAATACAAGTGAAGGGACACATCAGATAAGGTCTGGGAGAGTTCCCCACAAAGGGCCTCCATTATTCTCAAAGATTTGCCACTCCATCTCATGCATGGATGTTCTTACAGATCCAGGAGGCCTCCCAAAAAGTGCTCCAAGTTCCAGCATCCCCTAGTCATTGGGATCTCAATGAATATGCATGCCTTAGGCCTTAATGCATAGTTATGATTAATCTGATAATGAATAAACATGATTGTGTTGGCCCACCCTCCCTTGCTGAAATTAGTTTGCCAGGGGTGGGGCCTGTGTAGTCACTATTTACCTGACTATTTTGGAAAACAAGGGCATCTTGATTGCTTGGATTATTTTCAGAAACCAAAGTCAAAGAGTCAAACCAAGTTCTTTATCCCAAGGTCATCCTCATTCCTTCATTCAGCAAAAATATATTGAAGATCTACCATGTGCTGTTCTAGATACTGGGATACATGAGGAACAAAATATCAAAAAAAAAAAAAAAGAGAGAGAGAGAGAAAGAAAAGAAAAAAATCACCACAACATTGAGCTTGCATTCTAGTAGAGAGAAAATAGACAAATAAAAAGAAAAACCTGTGATAGTAATACTTTTGTAAGTGTTACAAGTGTAACAGGTAAAGGTGGTAGGATATATGGAGGGCTGCAATTTTAAATGGAGGGGATCGAGGAAGACCTTAAAAAGTGTGTTCAAGGAAAGATCTGGTGGAGATAAGGAAGCAAGTAAGCTACCTGGGGAAAGTGGGCTCTTAGCAGATGGACTAGTGAGCACAATGCATATTTAGGTCAGAAAGATGAAGAGGAACAAACAAAAAAGCTTGAGGAAGAGTATTCAATGCGTAAGAAAAGATCAAGGGCATGGCCTATCCTGAAAGTGAAGATTAGAAAGTGTTTCCAGAAGAAGGGAGAGATCAACTGCCTAAAACTGCTGCCAATAAATAATCAAGTGAGATTAGATCGAAAATTAACTATTATGTTTAATAATTAAGTGTAACTGGTGAACTTTCAAAGAGCTATTTCAGTAGTGGTAGGGTGAAATCCTGATTGCTATGTGTATAAGAGAAAAAACCAAACTAAACTCACTGTCATTAAGTCGATTCTGACTCATAGTGACACCCATTCTGTTTCAAGATTGTAAATCTTTACAGAAGCAGACTCCCTCATCTTTCTTCCATAGAGCAGCTGGTGAGTTTGAACCACTGACTTTTTGGTTAGTAGCCAAATACTTTAACCACTGCACCACCGGAGTTCCCTTTTCTATTTCACATTGTTAAAACCTGTTTCTATGTTGACTGGTAGTGTGGTGCGTAAGGCACTTGAATGCTAACCAGAAGGTTGGTGGTTCAAACCCACTAGCCACTCCTTGGAAGGAAGGTTGGGCAATCTATTTCTGTAGTGATACCATCTCGGAAACCCAAGAAGGGGTGAGTATGAGTTGGGTCCAACTTGATGGCACATAACAACAACAACAACAACAACAACAACAACAACATGTTGATCAAGGAACTGCTTGCTATGTAAAGGGAGAACAATGTTTTCTGGAGATGCTGCAAAAGTTTCTATTTATGAGCAGAGGAATAGGTTATGTGGCCTTTTGAAGTCTCAATGATGAATGGTAACTATTAGCACAGGTGTTGTTACCAGGTAAATAATCAGCCTATTGACTAGGATTTCAGAGATCCAGACAAGGGCTTCCTAGTTCATTTCAGTTGTTAACAAAACTTTCTATCCTAATATCAGTGATGAGAATAACAATTCACTTTCTGAAATCCAAAATGATATTCCAACTTTTTAAATCAAAAGTTTTTCTTTTTAAACCAATATATACTGAGGTTACTGGATATTTGAAAGATGGGAAAAATGTACCTCAAAAATGAGCAAAGCCAAATATGGGAATTAAGTGCACTGCCATCTCCCCAGTACTTATTCTTTTTCATTGCTTCTAGCCCCAACATTAACTCCTTTTTTCTTTTCCAATGTTACTTCCCCTTGCCCCTTTTTGTGCCCTTATCACTATGGACTACAGGGACATTATCTATGACAGGACACACCAACCAATGCATGGTTTTGATGATAACAAAGGCAAGGTTAGTACTTTTGTAATTACTGATCCTCCCTGTGAGAGGGTTAATTAGAAATAAGTTAATTGGAGTTCTCCCTTTTCCGTAATTGTCAATAGAGAAGGCTCCTTGGAGAGGCAGTACCCTGGCTTAGTTCTTAGAGAGAAACATCAGATTCAGGGCCAGTAAGGAAAGGCCATTGGCTGAGGTTAGAGGAGAAAACACATGCAATGTCTTCAGTGATTAGCTACCTCCTGAACAATAATTTAAAGACTGATTCACTCAAAATACTAGTTAAGGCAACTGTATAACTTACTGTCCAACCATGATTCAGTTCTGAGATTGTAAGGGGCTATCTTAGTAATTAATAAGAACAGCAATAGTAAACTCAGCAGTCTTGGGTAAACTGAGGTATACCAAACCAAACCTATTGCCCTTGAGTTGATTCTGAATCATTGTTGCTGTTATGTGGCGTAGAGTCGGACTGACTCATAGTGACCTCTCCTTGGGTTTTCGAGGCAGTATCACTACGGAAGTAGATTGCCCAACCTTCCTTCCGGGGAATGGCTGTTGGGTTTGAACCACCAGCCTTCTGGTTAGCAGTCAAGTGCCTTAGGCACTATGCTACCAGAGTACTATATGAAAGGATAGAACAGCCCCACAGGGTTTCCAAGGCTGTACATCTTTATGGAAGCAGACTGCCACATCTTTCTCTATCAGAGCAGATGGCTCATCTTTTGTTTAATAGCCAAGCGCTTAACCACTGTGCCACCAGGGCTCCTAAGAAAGACAAATGGGGATAAAAAACAACTGTGTAATGCATATCAGACTCAAACTGCTAAAAATTAAGAAGAGAACATCTTTAAAGCAGCCAGAGAAGAAAGACTCTTTACCTCCAAAAGAGTTTTAAGACCTGATTTTGAATAGCAACTAAGAAAATGAGAAGACAATGAAAACAAACAAACAAAAATCTGTTTCCTCTGAAAATGTACTTTTTATTGTCAGTTTTTCAATACACATCCATTTGTCCTGAAGGTCCTTTTCTTCCATCTGGCAAATGTCTAAAGTGATTTTAAAAAATTAAGTCTAATTTATATATAAGGAACTCTGGTAGCATAGTGAGGAAGGCATTTGGCTGCTAACGAGAAGGTCAGTGGTTCAAACCCACCACCAGGTGCTCCAAGGGAGGAAGATGAGGCAATCTATTTCCATAAAACTTTATAGCCTTGAGGGTTCCGGCAAGATGGCGGACTAGGCAGAGGGATTGCACAGACCCTCTTCAACAAAGAAAAGGGAAACCAATTAACACAGACACAGAAGATAATCTTGGA